>NW_009731115.1:0-54442 GCF_000703405.1 Apaloderma vittatum | reverse complement strand
CGTGTCCGTCACCTGGGAGCAGTCCACCTTGGTAGCAATGTTCTCGTCACTGCACAGGCACTTTCTGGAGCAGCAAGAGCAGTCCTCCAGGAAGAGGAGGAGGCATTTCACTGGCACTTGGTTAAATGCAAGCTGAAACCAGGCTGTGGGTGGTTGCTTGAATCCCTGCCAGTGGGAAAGAAGGGGAAAAAATAGAATTATTTCTTCACAAATGACCTTTTTATCTCAGGTTTATCTTGATTCTCAGTGTTATTTTTGATCGGCCAAAGAAGACAAAGTGAAAGGAAAATTCATTTAATTAAACTGTCACAGAAGAAGAAAATACATTGGTCAGAAATAATGATATCCTAGTGGAAATGTCCAACACCACTCACTTGGCAAGGCCAGGAGGTGAACGGTCCTCCCAAAATCCCTGTAAAACCTCCACCAACAGAGACACATCCGAACGAGCAAACCCCAAGAACACACTGAGCTGATTTTGGTGGGCTTTGCAGGTGAGTCATGTCTTGAAAGCTGCTTGGGACACGATGAGGACTGTGCATTTCCAGGACACGTAGGCTGTGCTGTGCTGGCCATCCCACAAGTGGCCAGAAGAGCATTTCAATGCTCCAAATTCGTCTTCTTCACGGGGTCCAGCCAGACAGGGCAAGCGCTGAAGCGTGTTGATTGCTTTGTGCCAACAGACTTATGCAATGAAAAACCGTGGGGGTTTTGCTCAATAAAAAAACACAGTGGGAAAAAAAAAGAAAAAGCTATGAATTTAAATTTTTTTGTGATTGAAGCATTCAATTCTTTCTGCCAGGCTGGACCTTCAGGCAGGTACAATTGTGACTGACATGTTCCCTCACTGCTTCAGCAGCAGCAGAGGGCAGGGATGAGGAGAGTCCTCCAGACGTGTCAGGGAGCAGCTCCCAAAACCTCAGCAGTGTCAGTCCTCAGTACATTGGATTTAAGCACATAAATATATAAATAGTAAATTTATTTAATAATGCAGGTAGGAGGAGAGGGATGTGAGGATGGAAGCCACTCCAGCCACCACAAATACCTCTGCAGAGCTGCAGCCAGGTCCCAGAGGGGTTGGCTTAAAGGATGGGGCTGGTAATGCTGAGGTTTCCATGGGCTGACTGAGGATGTGGCAACTTAGCAGCTCAAGGCATGTGCAAGTAGCAAGAGTCCTGGCACCTTATCCTTCCCTTACCATGGAGAGAAATGACCACGGAGCCAGGGCCAGGGAGGAGAGGGAGAGAAGCAGCCAGCAAACATCATGAATAGCTCCCAAAATCTACAGTTAAACTCAGTAGGAAGGTGTGTCTCTGTTTAGATGAGCAGAAGCAGGATATGTGATGAGGGTGGTCATACCAACGGAGCAAAACCTGTGCTTGGGTGGCCACTGATGCCTGTCAGCGACTTGCCTTTGATGTCTCAAGTTGCACAAAATATCCCAAGGTGCCAAGAGCCTGACGATTTGAGGTTTAGCCTGCACGGGAAGGCTGCACGCACAGTGCCAATGGGAAAAAGCACCCGGGGTGAGGGACGCCTGCGCTGCCCAGCACAGTGGCCTCTGGCAAAGGATGCCAGAGCTGGGTCTGCAAAGCCTGTGGCTGGTGGCTCAGGGTTTCCAACAGTGGCAAAATCTTTCGAGCCAACTATCATATCAGTGTCGGGGGGGCAGGGGAGCAGATGTGGTCAGTCAGACCTTGCCATAGAAATAGGCATGGTGTTGCTGGGTCTGAAATTGGTGGTGAATTTAACGGTGTGCTCGAGCCTCGTGAGACAAGCTCCTCTGCCTCAGAGAGGATGAGCCTTGACATGGGTTTCTAACCAGGCCAGGCACAACACCGTAGTGAGAAATACAATTTGAGACTGAGGCTGATTTACCAACTTCCTTGTAAATTTAGTAACTTAGAGTTAACAAGAGCAAACGGAGGCTCAAACCATAAACACGGGAATAAGGATGACGGGTCTTTCCTCTCTCCACAGAAGCTAAAGTCTCTTGTGGCCACAATATTGCCTGAAATGAGATTTTTTCCATATTTTAAAGGATTTGCATTTGGGGATACACTTGGAGAACCCAAAACCCAGCTCAGAGCTCCCCAGTGCTGCCCCACTGGCAAACAGGGAGCTGGAGGAGTGGGGTCCGGTGCGAGCAGAACCCAGAGGATGACCTGAGATGGCTCTAGGAGGTGTTCTCTGCTAAATAACACATCAGCCCTGAAGTTAAGCATACACCGAATAATTCATAAGAAGAAATGAATTATTAAGTGACTTCTCGTTATTGCCATTCTAATTACACACCGTTAATTTCATACCAAAAAGGTGCTGTAATGTTCTTGCTGAATCATATCTTGCTGGTCTCAAATTTGAGGGTTTCAACATGCCTGGAGGGTTGAAAGATAAAAGCAAAGCTGGAGGGAGCCAGGACAAGCACTCTAGAGCCAATTTCACCTTCGCTTTCCAGCAAAATAAATAACTTTGAAAATCCCCTTTCCCCAAACCCCAGGCAATTCCCAACCCCCTCAAATCACTGCACTGCTTTCCTCTTGCTGTAGACAGCTAAAATATATTTTAACAGGAGGGGCAGTCTGGAAGCCAGAGGACTTGCGCTGCAGGACAAGAATCTGTTAGCAGGAAACCAAACCTTGTCCAAAGGGTCTTCTCATGCCTGGGTCACTCCTGTGGACCAGCGAGGTTGCTCACGATGTTTCCTCCTCCCGGGTTGATCTGCCATGCCAGGAGCTCTCGGGCCCATGGTGGGCTGTCTCCTCCAGCAGCTTCCCCAGCACCGCTCCCAGGAACGCGGCTGACGGGCTCCGAGCAGGTCCCTGTGGCTGAGAGAGCAAAGGGTCACTCCTGGGAAATGGCAGTTTTGCCCAATTTGTGTGAGTTTCCTTGTGCTTTTATGGCAGCCCATAAAACACATCAGCTGCCTTAAAAGATGAGTGCAGGTAACCGCAAGCTCAGCTGAGGGCTGCCTTGTATACCCTGCCTGCCAGGGAGAACGAGAGATCCCGGGTGGAGGCTTCAAGCCATCGTCCCTGCCCAGAGTACATCACCACTGCCCTGTCACCAGCAGACTGAGCTATCTGGGGACTTTTCGGAAAAAGTGCCTGGGTGGGGGAAGCTGCTCCACTCTCCTTAAGAGAGCAGGAGATAGCCACAACTCTATTTTCAGCTGGGGTTTCCAAGGCACTTGTTTACCAGCACTGCCAACGAAATCTGTTATCGCATCAGCACTGCTGACAGCTCTGTCTGGAGCTGACTTTTCAGGGAAAGCACCTCAAGAGTGCTGGAGGCAGTGACAGGGCTTTGTAGGAAGGATACAGCAGCCACACGCACTTACCCACCCCTCAAATGCGTTCATCAGCTTCTGAGCCCAGGGACCCCACTCTCCTTCATGCCTTGCTGGGATGAAACCAGCTTCTGCTGACTGGTACCAGGGGGTCAGTGTGTCCCATTGGGGTGCTGCCCGCACTGAGAGTGGGACCTGGACGCTCCCTGTTGGAGAGCAGTCGCTGGCAGCTGGATACTTACCAGTCTCTGGGGTGGCTGGTGCCATGATGATGTGAGCATCCTTTTTCAGCATCACCCTCTGAGCCAGTCTCATCAGCCAGGTCCAAACCTGCCGCATTCATACCCGATCTTCTTGCCATGTCTGAGATGTGCAAGGACTCAAGACGCTCTCCTGGAGACCGTGGTGTTCGATCTGCTGTGCTCCTCTCAGCTAGTCATTAGGAAATCACCTGGGAAGTCAATTGGCTTTGTCTGGATAAATTTACTTATTGCACACTCATCCTGCTGATTTCTCCCAGGCCGACAAGCTGCAAAGAGCTTCTCCCAAGCAGTGATGCAAATGACCAGTGTCCTCAGGAGCTGCGTCAGGAGACACTGAGCTGCTCATAGAAATCAGCACCAGGATGGGCACAGCCACCCTCTTCATGCCTATCTTCAGGGTAACACCTGCGCAGGAGTCTTGTCCTGGGCTCCAGCTGTTACTGTTACTGCCAGGACCCCAATCCCGGGCACACCGACTGCCCGCTGCCACATCAAGGCAAGCTCAGACCTCTGGTCTGGCTGGGGTCTCCATCCCCACAGAGCTGCCTCGGACACACGGGTGTGAGGGTACCCTGCTCCCTGCACGCAGGGAGATGAACTGGAGGGCTGTGTGGTCCCATCTTGTTCTGTCTCCACAGCCTTTGGACCATTGTGAGGGAAGCAATTTGGGGAGCATGGTGTGAAGTTTCCAGCCTCACATCAGATTCCTATCAATTTCCCAAAGTAATGAAGAGGTAATTAAATCTTGCAGGGGAAGGGAAGCCTCACTGATAGCAAAAGCTCCCAATCTCATCAGGGGAAATGCTAGGCTCCAAATTAAATGCATTTACTGTTTCATGTACCCTCGCTTACAATCGTTGTAATGAATCGGGGAATTAATTGTTTGCCTGTTTCAAACAAGTGCCCTCTTGCACTGTGGCATGCTCCCCTCCTCCCAGCCCTCCATAATTTGATATTCCAGTTAGAAAACAAATTGGCTTTCATTGGAAAATCAATCTTTTCATTGTTTAACTCTCATTTCTCTGGGGAATGTGTGGGAATGGAATTACATCCTCTGATACGAGCCCTCTCTGAACGCCTGATTGCAGCTGGGGAGCAGGGGAGCTGCCTGCACCCCGGCAGCCGCCGGGACCCCACGCCAGCAGCATCCACGGTGCTGCCTACGGAGGAACATGGCCTCGGTCCACACAGGAGAATATCAGCCAGTCGCCTCGGTAATGAGCCCAATAATAGAGCCTGTCATTTATTAGCTGGGATAAAATGGAAAGTGCTTGCTATGGCGGGGGAGATGACAGCAAACAGTGTGAAGAAAAGCCTGAAGACGTACCGCATTGTGTTTATTCAGGCTGAGGAGAGGAAGAACAAACAAAATTCGCCCTTTCGTGCCTATTTGAGAACTCGCCTCCCATGCTTCTGTGACACACCGCTGCTCCTGGGACCACCGGCGTCCCCAGGGATGGGGGCTGGTGTGTCCCAGGGTACCCTCACAGCCTCCTCCAGCCCTTCCTTTTGCAGAAGGACAGAGCATCACCCACTCAGGACTTTGCTTTTCCCTTGTAAGAGGGCACTTTCTAAGCATGCCAGGCAGCTGGCCCAGCAACGGTGCTTTTGCTTCCCAGGGAGGTGCTGCTGAAATAAACTGCTGTTTTTATGGGTAACATTGGTTGTCTTCTAAACTTACTGCAGGAAAATGAATAGCCACTTTTATGCAAAAAGGTTTTACTATGATATCAGAAAGTAGTAATGAATATATGGAACCAAATTATATGGTACCCCATGTGTCAAAACTTCCGGACAGAGATTTACAGGAAAATGAGTAGCAGGCAAAGATAAAAGCCCACAACCAAGGCAGGTCATATAATTAATCAGGGACAATAAATTTCTGAAAAATTGAGCTGTCAGTCCCTTCCATCCGGACACCCATCTCCACTTCAAAGCTAAATGATTTGCAATCACAAAGAGTTAATGCAGCAGATAAAAAACCACTGCAAAAGCAGCTCCCCCTTTGCACGGGAGGAGGTTTCCTCCACCCCCAGCCCATGCCTGCTCTCACCCATGGGAACCCCCAAAGCATCGACCCCCCACCTCCAGAGTAGGGGCTCCCTGCCCACCTACCAGGGGTGAAAACCTCTGCCAGCAGCTTCGCCCTCACCAAAACAAAAGGTCCCATCACTTGTCACCAAGCGACAACACTGTGTCTGTCCCTCAGCCTGGGGCACCCACCCACACCCCTGCTGGGCTCTCACTTGCTCACTTTTCCTCCTCCCTCTCTCTGTTCACAAATTAGAAACAAACACATGCCAGGTTGTACTAATTAGTTGTTTGGAAGATTTCAAATTCATTTGGGCGAGCATCTGCTGCTGCAGGGAGCTGGCTCTGGCAGGCTGCGTCCCAGCGTCCTCCCCCGCAGCCACCCATGTACCGCCCGGGGGGCACCTGCCCAACGCAGCGGGTCCACCCGCTCCTCCCTGTGGCCCTGGCAGGCCAGGAGGGAAGATTTAGGATCCCCAAAGTTGGGTGTACAAGGTGTGGTCCTGCTGCCAGAAACCTTTTTCACAGTGGGAAAAAAACGGCCAGCCTGCCCCTCACCTCCTATTTGGGCCCCAATCTTGGCCCATGGTGGGTGGGGAGCACCCGTGGTGGTGCCATGAGAGATGGCATCTCGTGTTTTGCAGCACTGTAATCGCATTCCCTCCCCTTTCTCCTATTCTCACTTAGCAACACTCTATGAGCATCTTTGTCAGGCGCATATTAGGAACCATTCTTCATAAAAAAATTAAGGGCTATGGAAATAAAGTGACCTCTCCAAGGGCTTCAATTACACCGTAAGGTAATTGTGTCTTCCCCGGGCCTCCATCACAGGGTTTGGGAGTCTTTGGCAACAATTTATGTATTTATTACAGTTTAAGTATCCTTAGCCCTCAGCTCTTTCCAGTAATGAAAATATATAGTGCAAAACCCGGCAGATACAGACTGAGCCGCGTGTAGAAAATGACAGCAATCCTCCCGGTCATCACGCTGCGGAGAGAAGGGGCTGTAACCCCCTCTACACCCTCGCAGCGTTGCAAAGCTGCTTCTGTGTGCTGGGCCCTGCGAGACCTCCATAGGGGATGTATAGGGGCCAGGACAAGGGGATCCATGGCAAAGGGTTGGGGCTAAAACTGTCTGGACTTGTACAAGGGCAAGGCAGAAAGCCTTTCCTGGGACAAAAAAAAATACAGAGATACAGGTTTATTATTGTTCTTGGCACTAAAGTTTGCTTGGAATTTGAACAGAAAGGCAAAGCAGGATTTTTCTTTTTTTTTCTGTGTGCAAACCCTTTTTTTTTTTTTGGGAGCAGGGAGGGGCTGCAGAGACCAGAGACAGGCTCAGCTCGTTACACATCAGGGGAGCATCCCCAGGGCCAGCTGAGGCCCATCTCCAGCGATAAAAGGAGCAGGGCTGGAAGTGGAGCTCCCTCTACTTGGGGGTTTGCCCAAAGCCAAACTGGGATGGGGAGGCTTCACTTTGCCTCTCGAGGTGCCCCAGATGGGATGTGCAGCTGAACCCCAGCTGTTCTGAGCTGGTGGATCCTGCCACTGCAGCTCTCTCCCTGCCCAGGGCAGCCACCGTGAATGGAGAAGAAATGCTGTAATAAAACAAGGTAATCTGGGCTCTTTCCTCTATCCTCAGAAGGGGTTTGAGCATGTTGGCAGGGAAAAGTAGTCTGAAGGGACTAGTCCTTTTTTCTCCTCTCAGCTCTGAGGAACAGGTTCTCCTGGGCTGCCCAGCACAGCCTAAGCCTGTGCTGAAGATGCAACTGAAAAAAAGAGCCTTGTAAGATACCGCTGGAAAAAAAGACAAAAAGCAATTTATTTTTTTCTTGTCAGAAAGACACCGAGTCCTACACCTTGGGTGAGAAAGAGATGATTTAACAAGAAAAAGATGTCACTAAATCCCTGAGCTATAAATCACTCCCCTCTTGCAGTCTTGCAGCAAAAATCTTGAACAGCAGTTGTGTGCAGTATCAGCTCAGGAGCTGATATAGGGTAAAAGGGCAAATGGGGCTCAGCCAGTTGGTTTATAGTTGTAGGAGAATTATACAGCAGCTGGGAAATATTCCTTGCTCCTGCTGTGTTACAGGCCAATGTCAGGAAGATGGTGCATTAGATGTGCCTCTGAGCCTCAAGGACTGTCTGCTGGGGGCACCCTGGGTGAAGGGTGTTGCAATGAAAACCTTTTGATCACTCATTCATGTGGCATCATCAGGCAATTTAGGATTTATCTTTTTTCCAACTAAAAAGAAGAAAAAAAAAAGTCTGAGTTAGAGGTCCCAGGTCTCAGTGACCTCCCACAGAGTCTGGATGGTGACACTGTAGGTGACCAGGGTGAGTATCAGGAGAATTTCCAGAGGTTTCAGACAGAGATTTCCTGATGTAGAAACTGTTAAGCTGGATACAAGAGGATGCTGTAGTGGTGCAATGATTTAATTGCTAAAGAAGTGGTAATTGCTTAGGGAGTAGTGACAACGATCTGATTATAGTTGGTACGAGCAGAGGGCAGCCCCAGTCAGTGATACAGCTACGAGACGTTTCAAAAGGGCTAATATAAATCAGGGGAAATTACCAGCAAAACTGACTGTGTGGAAAAAACCAATCATTAAATGATTGTGAATGGAAAGTTAAAGAGCTCTTTAAGAAGTGTTTAAGAAACAGTGAAGGAAACAATTTTGCCAGAAGTTTAGCCTAACAGCTGTTAAAGATAAGAAAACAATAGCTGGAAAATAAGGAAGGGAAAAGTATCTGTGCTATGAGAAAATTGGGATGAGAAGCACAGCAATAAGAAAATGTTCAATGTTGGTGTAGTTTCCACTGTTCCAAGGAGGAGAATTTTAACAGTTAGAAAAGAAAAATTGGATCATCCTGTGGGCAGTAAAAGCTTGAAATTTCGAAGGGACAGGTAGGTGTGATTGAAAGGAGAAGGGCGTGCGTTTACACCAGCTGAAAATAATGGATGTTCTTCTCTCTATTTGCACTAAAGAGACATGTTTGAAAATTGGCTGACCTACCTAGCTGCCTCTCTGGAGTCTGCAACGTTGCCTGGGTGACTCCTGCCCCGTGGTTAGTGGCTGCACCACACTGGAGCTGCCCTTCCCTGGCTGGAGCATGTGAAAACGGGTGGAAACTGTGGGGCCGCATTTGGCAATGAGGACCATGCCCAAGCACTCCCCAGTGCCTGCAGACTGGGCAAGAAGGGGCCAAAAGCCACGTGTCTGGCTGAGAAGACCACGCCAGCCTCGGCATGATGGCTCTTCAGCAGCACTCGGATGCTCCGGCATAGCAGCAGCATCCCTGCCCTGAGAGGCAAGACCTGCTCTGGGTGGGCTGTTTCAGGAACATCACTGCTCCCGCACCTTTCTCCAGGCAGTTTCGCTCGTCTGACGAAGCCACTGTTCTGATAAGGGACTGCTTATTATTTCACTGCCCTTTCCTCCATGGAAGCTTTCTGGAAGAAAGCACCACAGACGCCCTCTGCCCTGATTTTCAGGTTCATCTAAGCGTTGAAAAGCAGATCTGCTGCCTAGCTGGAGCGCAATTTGGAGAGCTGCCAGCACGGCTGAGGACATCAGCTCCTCATCGCGAAGCAGAGTCACCTCTCGGGTTGCCTGCTCTGCCATTAGACCAAAACAACTTAATCACATTTTGCTTTTGGTTTAAATCTTTCCATTTGGATCTCAAGGAGAGCAGGCAGGAGTTAATAAGTGGCATTTCTTTTCCTGAACCCTGCCAGCAGTGAAGGTGTAATTATGAAGAGCTGGACATTAACCTGATCTCACTGCTTTTCATTCTCTTGGTTTTATTGATTCTTTTTTTTTTTCTTCTTTTTTTTTCTTTACTTGTTCTTGGTTTTTTTAAAGACTTCTAAATTTATGGCCAGCTCAAAGGGACCACTGCTGTTATAATGAAAAAATATAGCAGTTTGGTGCTGTAGCTTTCTGGCTGTTTTCTTGAGGCCTCGTTACGTTTGTTTTCATCTGAACACCATTTACGTATAACCGTTGCAAACAATATTGTATTAGCCTTAATTTTGACCTTGCTGCAATTTCTACCAGAAAATTGTTTCAGCTCAGAAATGGCCAGATTTACTCCTCAGGCCAATGAAAATAAGTCTGCAATGTTGAAAAGAAGATGTCAAAAAGCGGGCACTACAGATCACTTAAAATGATAACAGTTATACTTGAAGCAAAAATAATACACAAAGCTTTCATCTAGCAATTTTCACCCTTGGACAGCAAAGTGCTTTACAGCCGAGTTCACTGTCAGCAGCCCTGGTTTTAAAGGTGAGCAGAAATACGGCTTTTGCTGTTTTGGCTGTGTTCCTCTACCCTTTGAAGCTCTGATGCCCAGGGAAACACAGGTCTTGAGATGCTGCCCACCAGCTCCTCAAACTGCATAGAGTTTTGGGGTCCTATGGGGGACAGTGGGGACCCTCCTCACCCCCCAGCTTGGGCTGGGCAGTCACACAGGGTGCACGGTGTCTGCCAAGCACCAAATGTCTGGCTGCCTGCTGGGGAGGCAAACCCTGCTGCCTGCCCTGTGGCTATCGGGCACTTTCTTCCAGTTTCTGAGCTGAACTGTGTGCTCATTTTAATCAAGTGGTTTTCTTAAGCGCTGCTGAGAGTGGGTGGGGTTTTTTTTTCCAAGCTGAATGCTGCCTGATGGCACCCTGCCACCCACCCACTGCTTTGCCTTACACTTTGTGGAGAAAAGTATCTGAGAGCAAGGCCTGGGATGCGCTAGAGATGCCTGATGAAATGGCTGCAAAGGGTCTGTGTTTAATCCCATCAGATGGCCAAGAGGCAGGAGGTTGCAGCTCTGGCCAGGCTCATGCTGGGGTTTGCCTTTGCACCTCCTCGCTGCTGTGGAAATATCGGCACCGCAGAGTTTGCTGCCAGGTAAAGCTCGGTGAGGAAATCATTCCTGCAGGAAGTTTAATTAGAGCCATTAAGCCTTTAATATAACCATGGTTCGCATCTCTAAATGGCCGTCTGTGAAACACAGGCGTACTTCCACATACCTGCTCAATGCTTGCTTACCATCGTGTTTACAGCTATTTTTAGTGAACCAGAAGCAGGTAGCTGCACGCTTATTTATACATCTGTAGCATGTATAGGGTGAGAGGGACAAGCTTTGTCAGTGTACAGTGCTCTGCTCACAGTAATTAGCATACCTGCTCAATGCTTGCTTACCATCGTGTTTACAGCTATTTTTAGTGAACCAGAAGCAGGTAGCTGCACACTTATTTATACATCTGTAGGAGGTACAGGGTGAGAGGGACAAGCTTTGGGATACAGTGTCGGTGTACCGTGCTCTGCTCACACTAATTAGCACAGGCCAACCTAGCCTGACCAAACTGCTCCCCTTGTGCTTGTGCGAGGGACTTCACCTGGCTGTCCCACCTGCGGTCCCTCCAACATGCTCACAGCAATTATACTAGAGCCTGGGATGAACACGTGCTCTAGACCTTAACAGAAACGGGATGCATTGCACGGTGATAAAAAAGGAGGACCAGTGCGGCTCACCTGCTGGGGCTGGGAAAGAAGATGATGGTGACCAGCACAGTCTCATTCGCCAACAGCGGCTAGTGACACATCTGCGCGGTGAGTCTCTTCCTCTGGCATCTTGTGGTCTTCATCACCAAGGAAAAGCCCTCAGAGATCCCAGCGGAGCCCTTTGGAACTGTGTGACAGGCATGAAGCCTTCCCCACGGGGATGGATGGCTGCCAGAGATCCGCCAGCTTCCCAGCCCACCTTACGACCAGGGCTCAGGACTCTCAGCTGTAAAGCAGCAAAAGCTTTTATTTTCATCCAACCAGGTTTAAATGAGCTGTCCTGTGAGAAAACAGCTGCTTAAAAGTTATAGACAAACATGGACAAAGTGAGATACCCCCCAAAAGGCTGCTTTAAATCAATACTTCATTTCATCGGGATGTCTTACTCCAGTAAAATCTTATCTGCAAGTTTCAGGGCTGCCTGTGAAATCTCGCTGCCTCACCAGGGAAAAGGATATTTAAAAAGGATTAAATCTGACAGTCTTATACTGAAAGTGGATTTTTAAGAAATAAGCAAAGATTCAAGAGGAAAAGGTTAGTGGGCTGTTGAAAATGCAACTGTATTTAGCCTAATAAAGCTTAATTTCCAGTTAGATATTAACAGACAATGTGATGAGTCTTTTTGACCCAAATTTAAAGTATATTAGACACCCAAGAGGCCACTTTTTCCAAGTGAGAGGTCTTGCTCTTTCCCCCATCCCACAGGAAAACTTATGCATTGATTAGGGCTCAGCTCACCCTACAGCTATGGAGTAATTCAAATCAAACACATCAGCTCCTTGCCCATTAAGGCTTCTTCTTATTAGTTGCAGCTTTAAAACAAAGCAAGATAAATTCTGTTTCACAAAGCTCCTGCCTATATTTCTCCCCCAACATTAAAATGACATTAAAATGCCCACTGAGACTAAGACCTTGGGAAAGACTCTCAGGATAGTTCATTTGGTGGAAAAAGAATTGACAGCCCAATTAATCTCGCAGTCCGCGAATTTTCAACCAGGGCTGTCGGTGTAGGCGCTCTGGGATGAGAACATGAGAGGCTGGATAAATATCACAAGATGCTGCTGTCCCAGAGACATCAAACCTCTCCCCCGTGCTTTGTATCGTGCCCCATCTGCACAATGCAACTGCCTGGACATTTGAGGGCTGCCCTGGGCTCAAATCCATGTCCCTTTGTGCACAGCTGGCAGGGACAGGGCTGATGTTGGTCCATGGACCAGCGATGTTGGTCAAAGCGACCTTACTGGGTATAAACCACACTTCCCACACAAATGACAGGATTAGCCTTGCAGGTCCTTGTAGTATATTAATTACCCTCTTGTTGTTCTTCTTGTTATTCTCTTCAGGTACAGAAACACCTCGGGCTATCAGGTGCTGTTGTAGCAACAGATGAAATCCTCTCCAAGTCCTCCACGCTGTGTATGCCACGCAAAAGGCCTCGGCTGGGTATCGGTTTCCTCAGCTCCATCTTTAAGTGCCACAAGCAACGCTTTCACGACGTTTTGTTCTTGCTGCTACCTCCTGATCTGTGGATTGAATACATCACACTGTCTTCTCCTAGCTTAGATCCTGTGGCCTGATTAATGGGATTAACTTCCAGCTTTCCTGACAACCTTTCTCCCAAGAGCTGACTTCAAAAATGTGCAGTGATGTCCCTCAGCATCTCAGGCACCAGTATCCCCTTGCATCCCTCCCTGGCAGCAATTTCCAAGCCAGAAGATGCCCCAGGAGGACAGCATGGTCAAAATCTGACGGCACGAATGCTGCCAAGGCAGGGTTGCTGTGACCCAAGCCATCTCAAGTGCCATCGAGAGCCTGGCAATCACTGGGAGCTGCCTGCTGCCCCTGCTCCCTGTCCACAGCCTGTTTCTAAATTCACTGGGAAATGGAGCACTTTATTCCGACGAAGACTGAAAATTCCCACCGTGGCCCACAGCGCAAATGAGTCAGACCTCTGAGCTGCCCCCAACACACAGGAAAATTGCTTTTCGACTCAGCGCCGACAAAGAGCAGCCGTGCATCACTTACCAATATTGAGTCCGTTTATAAAAACATGTTTTTGCTCCGCTCTAATTGCTTCAAATGAAGCAATTGCATTATGCTTCCTCCCCTCATTGTACCTCGCTGACAGACGCTCTCCACCAGCTCGCTAAGTTTGCCCTCAACATGAATTAGATCTCTGCTCACGTGGTGGAAAAGCATCTGCCCTGCTCATCACACCTTGCTGGGGTGCAAACAGGCTCTTTTACAGGTCTCCCAAACCCCTAACGTAGGCTGACAGCAAGGGAACGGGACTCAACTGGGCAGAAGTCCTCTTCCAGCTTCACCAAGCAGGTTAATTTAGGAAAGAGCAAGACCAGGTCAACTTTCTCCGTGAAGGAGGGATGCAGCCATGCCCCCTTGCTCACTCTCAGCTCCTAACCAGGACTTTTGGTGCTGTGTCTGCAGCCTGATGCTCAATCTGGCTCTGGTCCTATTCCAGCAACTTATACGTGAGATACCCCGAGTCTTGCAGGATCCAGACAGCAAGGTGTCACTTCTGTGCTAACCTAGCCCGTGGGGTGAAAAACAGAACAAATAGTCTTACAGAGCTGGTACACTGAAGTATGATACAAGTTAGACCATAACTCACCTGACCTCGTATTTCACATCACTTCTAATGATGTTTGTCATTTATAAGCAGTTTGTCGCTCCCCTCCGCTCTTGGGCTGCAGCGCACGAGATGTCCTTCCTGCAGGCATTTACACCTGGAGTGGGTAATGTCACTGCTTTGGGTTTATTCCCCCTCCTGCCAGAGTTTTACTGTGCAACATTTAGCAGCCAGCACGGGATACAGGACAAGAGGGACTGGGACCCCTCTGCTTTGGGATGGCCCTGTGCCACCGTGCCCAGGGCCAACAAACAGAGAGACTCACAGCTTCTCCAGGGACAGCACCACCGGGGACGGAGCGGGAATGGTGACGCCTCGTTGTCCAGGGCTTTGGTGCATGCTGTATGCCAACAGCCCTCAGGCACGAACACATGCACACACACGTGCACACACACACGCACACGTGCACACACGCGTGCACAGTCCTGCCTGCCTCAGGAATCCATCCATTGCCACGGAGAGGGTGGTGACACCAGGCACTGCTAACTTTAGTCCACCGACTAATTGCCTTACAAATGGTGAGCCAAATTACTGAAACAATTCCCAGGCCCCACAAATCTGGACTTGATATCCCCGGCAGATGCCAAAACGTGCTCTTCACCTACAAGAAGGCCAGGCCAGGCTGGAGGAAGACAGCTGGGGACCCTCGCCAGGGCTTGGATGTGGGGCACAGAGGGGCTGTTTGGGCTCCAGCCCACTTTTACTTCGCATCCTACTTTTCTAAGGCTCCTTGAGAGATGTTGCGTACCTGTTTAAGCTGCTTTTAGGGCTGCTCTCACTAGCATCTTGCTGCACTGGGGATGCTGGCACCATGGCTCTGCGGTGTGGGAGAGGAGATGCTGTACAGCCAGGACCAGAGCCCAGACACCCAAAGAGGGTGACCAGGGACTGGTGGCAACTGCTGCTGTAAAAAACAGAGCCAGGCCTCTTTATTTCCCCCCAGCTTTGTTAAATTTAGCAATTTTCCCAAAACCTTTAAGGGTAGCCTGGGCACCTTCCACCCTATTGCTGCACCAGAGAGGAGCATCGTACCTGGAGCAATCCTACAGCACAGCGCGTCTGGGCTGAGGGGGATGATGGTTATCCCCTCAGTACATCATTTCAGAGATTTCATCAAACTTCAGAACCAGGTAGAACTCTGGCGAGAAGGCACTTGGCCACGACACCTGATACGAAAGGCAGCTGAGAGGTCAGCTATGCAATTGTTTTCCTTTTAAGTGACAAACATCGTAAAAAAGGCCCCAGTCAGAGGCAACTCACAGATGAGAAGATGAAACTCTTGCTCTCAGCAGTTGTGTGCATGGCTGACTGCTTGCAGACTCCTTTTCTCAGTAATCTGCTGGATCCTGGAACCATCTGAAAAAAACCAGGCCAGCTCTGTTTGTTTATTCATTTATATATTTTAAATCCCTTCCTTAAGATAACGTGATAGCTTATTGCATCAGCAATTTATAATTTCTGCCTCCCTACAGCATCCGTAGCTGTTTATGGCTCTGTATTACTTACTGCCTGACGCTGAAATAAGAAACATGATGAAAATATGTTTAGGAATTATTCAGGCACCCCAGATGCAGCCTGAAACCCACCGGTGCTCACGTCCCTCTGACACGTTTAACCCTCTACTGCCCAACCTGCAACCTCCCTCCTCGCAGCCCCATCCAGCCTCTGGAGGACAGCGGGAGCAGATGCTGTCTATGCCTAATCACGTTAATTAGCGGAAGGCACTGATTCCACCCTCGCGCCACTCCAGGAAGCATTAATTACAGCCGAAAGCACCGCTAACGCAGAGGCATTTCCCCCTGTGCCCATGATGATGGTGATACACACCCACCCGAGGAGGATGGGTGGTGAGCCAGGATTTTAGGAATTGTCGGGGTATGTTCCCACAGGGCTCCACAAATACACATAAGCACAGCAGCCCTACTCATAAATCCCCATCCATCACTAAATGTCAGTCCCTCCTAGAGTCCTGTCACTTTGAGACTGGTCATTTTTTTTCTGGAATACTTTCTTTTTTTTTCCTTTTCTACACAAAAGTGCACTTTCCCACGATGGACAGAAACGCAGGTTTCGCTGCGGGCTGCAGCTCAGGCGAACCCCGGGCTGGCGGGGAGCCTGCATCAGCTCTTCCCCATTAATAAGCTCATTTAGGCAGCCGTTCCCCCGCAGTGCCCATTAACACACAGGAGAGAGTGCCCGGAGGTGAGAGCTTCACTAATCAAATGTGCTATTAAGATCCTAATCCATTTCATTAGCCCGTTTCATTTGACACTTAGCGAGGCTCGGGGATGCTCTGTGTGCACAGGGCCTGTCCTGTGGAAAAACAGTCCTTTTCGTTACACCCAGAATTTCCTTTCATCCTTGATTACTTTATTTCTAAAGCCAAACGGAGTGGCTGACGTGCAGCTCTGGCAGAGATGTTGTGGATTTTCCCTTCATGTCTATATCACCGCGTGGAGAGTAAATCTGGGAAGCGTGCACAGATAGCAACAATATATTAAAAAAAAAAACAAGAAAAAAACCCTCCAAAATAGGCCACCCAATTATTTGATTACACATTAATGGACCGTATTTTGGCGGTGTTATCTAGAAGACCTTCCACTGAATATTCTGGAGGCTGAAATGATTCAATATTCAGCCTCATCTGAAATAATTTCCTCATTCCTTTCTTCCTTTGACTGGTAGCCATGTGAGATGGTCTCAAAGGTCTGCAGAGAGGAGGGATGTGGAATTAAATACAGATTGTTCACGAGGCTGATAAACCGGCTCGCTGAACTCGAAACAATGCATTAGGCAGATCGGCTGCCACCACTTCATTATCAGTATGGATTGTGTATCACCTCTTCAGAACAAATGAAGGAGACCACAAAATGCACCTGAGACCCGTATGTGACTGTGGGGATTTTGTGTGTGAGGAAAGGCCTTAAGGTAGCAGATAAAATAGGTCTTAATTTACCAGAAAAGCATTCTTAAGTATGTGGACTTGCCACACAGAAACACACTTGAAACGGCGTTAAACCTTCATACTACTGAAAAAATAATATTGTGAAGGTAATATTCATCTCAAGGACTAGGTTGTGTCAGTTCTTCAGAAATAGCTGGGGAAAATACCTGCATCTCACTGAAATGCTCCCACTGAGCAAAGCGGAAATGTTCCCACCACAGATTTAGCAAACTCCTACCTGCAAGTAACCTTCTCCCTTGGGTGTCTAAGGGTTATTTGGGAGCAGCCCCATGTGCCAGCAAGCCTCCCAGGCCATGAAACTTCCCCGAGCTCGCCCAGGAGAGTGGCTGCCAGCTGCTGGCTGGCAGGAGAGGGGAGGAGCTGGCTGCAGCCGGGCTGGCCAGCAGCTCAGACCTCGCTGGGTTGGGCTAGTAGGGCAGTAAGCAGGTAGATGCAGACCCGGAGCATCCTGTGCCATCCTCCCCTGGCCACTGAGCCCAACTGGCAGAGTCCCCAGTTCTGCATGGTTACACTTTGCTCAAGAACATATCTCTGCTTTCAGTCCAGGACAGCAGCACACACCATGGATTCCCTCCACAAGCAACATGTGAAAGGAGAGGGGATACAGCCTGGTGATGTTCTCCTTGCTTTTTCTTGCTGGGGTGGCTACTTGAGGCAGGAAAACAGGGAAAAGCCCTGTCCTCACAGCCAGACGTGGCAAGGGAAGGGATGAGCAGTAGACAGAACAAATCCTACAGGAAGAGTCTTAGGGGCACTTAGGCTCTTTGGATAATTTGTTAGCATGTAGAGTCCCTGCAGCCAAAACAGCCAAATCCTCTTTTCTTCCTCTGTTCTAACCCCTTCCTTTTGAAACAAACAATTTCAGAGCAATTGATGCAAATCAATATTTTAAAAATCATCTCTGCCCTTAGAAAAACAATCCCATTTGCTTCCTCAGCATTGCCCAAGGCATTCACCTCCCCCTGAGAGGCTGACAGAGAACAGCCGGCACCCACCTGCGCCCACCAGGACTCCCGGGCTGCTGCTTCAAAGCACTCCTGGATGGGGGTGGTCCCTGAGAAGGTGGCTCTGCCACAGGCAGAGTGGTGCTCCATAGGGTCCCCGCTAGAAAAACAGAGCCCATAGCTGGGTGCCAAATTGCTGTGCTTGGGAAAATGGTGCAAGAGAGGGGAGCAATGTGCAGCACTGCTGGTGGGGAGGGGCAGCAGGGTGGCAGAGAGTTGCTGGGGGTGCTCCAGACCCACTGACGCAGTCCAGAGCCAAGAACATGCCGAGCCAGGGCTCTTGTTTGAGAGCGGCAGTGCAGGTGGTAATGCTGAGCTCTAGCTGAAACAGGAGGGAATATCCCCACTAGCTCCCCAGTGTGACCCACATTAACTACTCACAGCACGACTGCATTAAGCACCAGGAAACTTCAGCCCCAGGTTTTCTCTTCAAGTGTACGAGAGATATCTTTTTTCTTTTTTTTCCCCTAAATGCACCATCATCTCCAAACAAAATTAAACACAGACGAGTGAAAAATTCCCACTGAGCAGTAAGATCATAAATCACTCCCTTTCCTATCCCTGCCGGCTGCAGAGGCTGGAGTGTGGCCGTGGCTGGTGGGCAGAGGCGTGCTCTTGCAGAAAGTTCATTCTCCAACCCCCTGGGCTCTGCAATTTGCTCCCTGGGAAGTTTCACAGCCCTGTGAGCCTGTCCCTGGGGAGCGGCAGAGCTGTGCACACTTGCAGGGACGGCAGCTTGGAGGGACACTGTCTGTCCCTTCTCCTCCTGCCACCCTCTCTTTCCTCACAGCACTTACAGCCCAAATCACAGCTGACTGACTTTCTGCAGTGACGCAGGTTTGTGTCCGTCCCATGCCATAAGCTAGCATCCCCCTGCCCAGCCACAGCCACGCGATGGAGGTGCAGACCCCAAGCACATCAATGAAAAGCTCTTCTTGACTTAGCGATACGAATTGCAGTGTGATCTAAAGGCCTATTAAAGGCTGCTTTCTAGAACAAATGCTGCCCCCATGGCTAATCAGCAGGATTATTCCTTTCATTGTGAGACAAAATTTATGTCATTGTTTGGCAGATGCAACGATGCCAAGTAAATAACTTGCAATTGAGCTTTATTGTTATGATGCCTTTGGTTGCCGGTCTTGGCCTCGAGAGGGTGGCAATGAAAAAGAGAGAATACAAATGGAAACCTGTAAGAACCTGAAATAAATGCTTGCCCTTAAACTGTGGGGAGCCAGGGATTAATAGGGGATGTCAGCTTGCACAACGCAGTCTGGCCACGCTGTCCTGTCGCTCACAGTGGCGCTCAGCAGGCAAGCGCATGGGCATGCCGCCTTGGCCTGAATATCTCCTCTTGCCCTGCGGGCAGCCTGGACCCTCAGCTGCGTGCTTTACAGTGTATTTTCAGTTTTTAAAAAGGAGTTTGCAAAGAGAGAAGATGCAATGTCAGCACCGTGAAAGCTGGCGTTAATCAAGGGTGACAGCGTGGTCTCCTCGCGGGTGGTTAGCATTATAAAATACATATTAGCATTTTTAATATTAATCAGTATAAGCAGGAAAAATCCTTTAAAAAAAGCTAATTAGAAAGCTCATTTGCTTAGCGGACCAGAATGAATTAATGTCACATCTTTGGGCCATGAAGCATTCGCACCGAGTGAAATTCCCCAGGCTCACAGCTCGTCTGCACTTCACACGTCCAGGCTTGTTCCCACCCCTGACCAGGGGACCCACTCCTCCCAGCTCAGAACAGAGGCTAATCCTGTTCCAGGAGTCACAACCCTCCTAGTGCCAAACACAGGATGAACTGCACTTCAGAGCCCACTGCCAGCCTAAGAATTCTTCCAGCTCCCTGCTGAGCTCGCGGCAAGAGCCGGCGTTTTACAGCATTAACGGTGCAACCTGGAGAAGCCAAGTCATTACAGGGACCTGACGCTGCCAAGCGATGGGGCTGGGCCAGCACAAGAGGCAGCGATTTCTGTGCTTACAAACACACAGACTTTTACCTGCCTTTCATCCCTCCCCAGCAAGGGACATGAGGGGCTCGCAGCGGCAGGAGAATAGAGGGCTGGGGCATCCACCAGCTCACCCACTACGCTCCATAGCCAACCCAGTTCAAACAATTCAAGAAAAACCCTGCCCTCTCCTTTTCCACGGTCAGATCCTTCATGCTCCGAATCCTCCTGGGACCTGGCTGGTGGCGCAGCCCCAGCATCCATCAGTGTACGGCCCAGGGAAGCTGCAAATCCCGGGTGGAAGACAAAAGGCAAGCACCCCACAAGTGCTGAGCGAGGTTTTTTGCCAGCTGAGCAGTCAGAATAGCAGAAAACACCAGCTTTTTACCTTGGATTTGGATTGGTAGGGCATTTGGTGGCTCCTGCAAGTGGAGCCCAAGAGTAGGCAGGGTCCTGCTGTGCTGGCTCAGCCCCCACATCCCGCTCGCTCCCGGCACTCCAGTCGTGCTCCACTGAGCCATTCAGTCCTTCCAGAAGCTTCACAGCATCTCCGCTTCCTCCAGAGCGGCCGTGGGCTGCTGCAAGGCAAAGGAGGCATCTTGCAAAACAACCAGACTGCATTAATAAGGTCAGATGGGAGAAGGAGAGCATTAGTAAGGGCCAAGAGCCTGTGTTGACAGATACCCTGGTGAATTCCTCATTTCCTTGCCTTTGAGGCAGTCAGCCAGGCTAGAAAGCTAATGCTCAAACAATTTTTAGCTGTATTTAATGCTAAATGAAAGCATGAGCCACCAAGAGAGCGCGGCTCCCTCCCAGCCTGGATGCCCACCTCAACCAGGTTGCCCATCTCAGCCCCTGGGATCCCAGAGTGCTGCCCAGGGCACAGACATCTACCCAGGTGTCCTGCAGGCCCATAGAGAGGTCAGCCCTCTGCCTCCCACTTCAAATCAAATGAGAGCCGTAGGGCAAGCAAAGATTAAACTCTGGGTAACCTGCCTTACTCATAGGCCTGTAAAATCCTTGCACTCCCTTTATTCATGCTCAGTGTCCAGACAGACCTGCATGAGGAATGTTTCTTGGTGACCGAAGGGCTCTCCAGCCCTGCGGAAGAAAGCAAACCAGAAGGACCAGATGTAGACCCTAAGATTCATGCTGGGAAATAAGGTGGGACAATTAACAGTGAGGGCACCTGACTGCTGCAGGTCCTTGGCTTAGTGAGGCACAGCTGGGGGGTGATGGTGCAAGACTGGCAGAGTTGCTCATATGCAGAGAGCCCATCAGATCCAGAAGCTGGGGCTGGGACGGGCACCCCCAGCCCTGTGCTTGCACAACACGAGACTACTGGATGCTCACGCAGTCCCCATGGGCTGCACACCTCTGTTTCCTTGTCTCCAACATTTCAGAGCGCTGGGGAAAAACCCCTTAAGGACAACGATCTGGCCGTGGCCTGGCAGCTGGGACACCGGGCAGGTACAGAGGGGCTGGGAGAATAAGAAGCTTCCCAGCTTGGAGGCTACAGGACAGTGGCTGCAGGGATTTGGGCTGTCAGTGGAGGAGCAGCAGTACCAGTACACTGCTTCACATAAGCTGTTGGCTCCAGCAGGTGATGGGTGAGGGTGAGAGACTCGAGGCTCTGGCTGCAAATGGCTGAGGGTCAGAGGAGAGGGAGCTCGACCATCAGGCGTGTGTTAACTCCCACGGAGTGAGCACCACGCTGCCATGCACACATGCTCACACCAACTGCTACCAGCTCATCCTCCTGCAGGAGCTAGTGCAGGAATCCCACAGGGAACCCAAAACACTCTAGGCTGGAAATCACTACTCCCAGCAGCTCTTATTTTTAAACACAGGTTGCAGCCCTTATTTACCAGCAGGCGCTATGTTGTCAGGAGCAGTGACTGCCGATGCCTTGCTTGCCTTTTGCAAAGTAAACCTCCTGTTTTGACTGCAAGCTGACTGATGCTCTGTTATTTGGGGAGGAATATTTCTAGCTACACAGTGCGAGTCAGTTATCAACCAATTAAGTATTTATGGCCAACTCCGTTTTCCTAGCAAGATGTTTGGAAAGCAAGTAAGCACCAGTTACATCAGAGAACTGGGTTAAACTGCTCTTCTACAAACACCTCCATGCTGGCCTACCAGAAACTACACATGCAGAAGCACTGCAAAGGCTTCTCTTAAAGCTAAGCTTAGAAGCAACCCATCACCAGAAAACGTGTCATTTAGACACTGCAGCAGTAACTCTGCCTGTCTTCAGTTAAGCATTACTAAAGCAGGAAGCAAAAGGCCACGTGCTCCCAGCCCTGCAAGGGTTAGCTGCTGCAGGAGCTTCCTGGGGAAAAGCTTTGCTGTGAGCTGTCACCAGGTGGGACTGCTCTTCACTGTCTGACGCTTGTCAGGTGTATCTCACAACTCATGCGGCATCTCTGGCGGGTGCTGATTTAATCCCAGTTTCCTGCTTTTCCAGCATGGGCCATCACCTCTAATTCGCTCCTCACTTCCTGAGATCACTTAGAAACCCTGGATCCAAACCTAGACTAAATTAACATCCTTTAGAATGCGCCAACGGGGAGAACTTCAGGTGTAGCATCTTCAAAAACCAAAAACTAAACCAAAACAAACCCTGCTACCTATTCCCGATGTTAGGGCAGCAGCCTCAACACCAGCCTTTCCTCACCGCTTGCATTTAGCAACTGGTTGCACACGACGTGCGACTCGCTCTCTACCAGCTTCTCCAGCCAACACCTGCCCTTTTCTGTCCAAACCCATTGACAATTTTAGGGCAGATTCCTGCTTTCACAAGGAAATGTACAACCAGCATGGTGATGTGGCAAAGGACAAAGAGCTTAACAGCTCGTACCTTTGCTTTTCGGTGTGTAGTGGGCTGCTTACAACACTCTCCAATTTCTGTGAAGTAACACTTAACATTTACCAAGCATGCTTAAGCCCATGGATGAAATGTACTGTTTGAGTCATCCTCCACCTGTCACAGCATCTGCCAGAGACCAACCAGTCACTTGGTTGCTCGTTGCCACATGTCTTCCAGGGCAGCCATTCCCCCTTCTGCAACATCTTCCATTGCTGACAAGGGGCCAAGCCCTGGTGACTGAAGAAAGTCATTGCTGCCTTTGGAACCAGTGGGCTATGATGGTGGGTGAGAGAAACCAGCCTAAACAAAGCAAGCAAAACATTTCAAATGCCATGGTAATGGTATGAGGTGACAAGCATTATTAGTTTCTAAGTTATTTCCCACTAAGTGTGACTGCAGTCACCCAGTTCACTCTTCTGCCCTCGTTGCAGCTGGTGTTAATCCAGAGATGATTTTCTTAGGTTTTTAAGTGGTGTTTCACCTACAGCACCTCCCAGTAGCACTGGAGAGACAGCTGATGCCTCACCAAGTCCGTAAGGACGGGAAAGTATCTGTATTTCAGCTGTATCAAAACACCTCAAAAGCAATCAAAAGTTGTGGTGAGTCACGGAGGCACGACCATAGCTCAGTCCCTCTGTGCACAACTCCTGTGGCAGGGCTGTGATTTTTAGAAGGCAGCCTTCACAGGAAAGCCACCCTCCAAAATTTAGTGTGTGAGAGCACCAAGCCCTCACAAGTACCTCCCTGCATTATGCTGTCTGTGCTGGTGCTGAGAAGAGAGGCAAAGCAAAGGGGAGCCTGCAGGTAGTGGTTTTAAAACCACTGTCAGCTCAAAACACCCTGCTGACCTTCAACGGGGACCGCAGAATATCTGCTCTGACTCAGACTGCTAATTGGTACCCAAAACAAGCGGCAGTAGGAAATCGGTGCCAGGAAACAAAAACTAGACTTGCCTGCACTGCTTGCATGAGGTGTCTGAAGCACACGGTGCCAGGGCAGCACCACAGGTGGGAAGGCTGATCTTTTAAGCTGCTTTCAGCTGCAGCCCCTCTCGATGTACACAGCAGGACAAGCTGCTCCAGCTCCAACCTGCTGGCTCTCCTGACAGATTCCCTTACGGCCACCTCAGTGCAGTGATTTGTGCCACACGGTAAATGCAGCTGCCTGCAATTCACTGGAGGCACTTTTACTCGTCAGGCACAAATATACAGATATACTGAGTGCCATCGGTTTTACATTCCACAAGAGAGAAAAACAATTCTCTGGGGTCAAGCAGGGAAAAGGTGCTGCCAGTTGTGGGCTCTGCCAAAACAGGATCCTTGGATGAATGCTGAAGCACAGTGCACTATGTGCTGCGTGGTGACAAATACTTGCTACTAGAAAACAAGTCATCCCGTGAGCGACTACTGTCAGTTTAAGTGGTCAGCAGCACAATACATCACGGCATTCAGCATTAAGCCAACCCTGGCAAGCCACAGCATGAGCTAGACCCACACCTGAATCTGAGTGTTCTTACCATGCTCAAGAATATTTTTCGCACTCCTCTGTGCTGAAAATCCCAGGAGAACAAAGGATCTTTTAAGGGCAATGTTTTAAACCTAAATGTGATGCAGTATGAAAACTCTCTCTGAAGGAGGATATAAAATGCTCAGAGAGAAAGACTGGTGTTGCCACTCTTGTTAGTTCTAGGATATACTGTTTCTTTCCCATTCATGAATAATTTTCTGTGAAGGCTGTGCCTGAGCAGGTCCTCTGGCACACTGAATTTCAGCAGCCCCGGAGCCAACATCCTCCCAGAGTTGTACCAGCTTGAAACAGCTCAGTGCTTGGTACTCTTGCACCTACAGAGATGGTTTGAAAAGCAGAGCGAACGGCTTTTTAAGGTCAGGGCTGTTCTTCCAGAAGCAGCAGCCTGGGGGTGGATCTCACCAGCCCACTGGGGTTTTCTGCTCCAGTGCTGTGTTTGTCACTCTGGGCGCCAGCTGCCAGCAGACATGCTGGCTGTGACTGACAGCCTCGGTCAACACACCCGAAGACCCCGCTCCCGGGGGCCATCCCATTTGGGTAGGGCTGACGGGAGTCGGTCTTTGGCTGAGAATGACACTTCCCGACAGCCTTGCTCCAAGCTTGGTCCTTGGACAAGCCACCAGGTCCACGCAGAGGAAAGGCTGTCTGAAATTTGGTCCACGTTAAATGAACCCCAGATACTCCTGGGCTACCAGCAACGCTGCGTTCAGCGGGGTGAAACCAGGGCAAACCAGCCCTCCCTGTGTGACTCTCCACATGTCTGCACTTGGTTCTGCAAAGGCTGCATGAGAACAAATATGGATGGTGCAGATGAGCACAGTCTGGAAGCACCTGATTTACTTGGTGCAGCAGAAACCAGGAAACTTGAGTGTTGTTCACCCACTCCCACCTGCGTGTGGTCTCCCGGCAGAGCAGCAATCGTATCAATGCTCATCAGACAGAGGTCCTTAAAGGTTCCTCACATTTGGCTGCCAAATGAGGCAAGAGCAGCTGGTAATCAGCGACACCACCAAGCTGGGGGAGTAGACAGAAATTCAGAGGAAACTCCATTGCTCATAGTAATTCATATATGAAAAGCAAACTGTTCGGGTTTTTTTAAAAATTTATTTATTCCTGAAAGTGTACATCCAGAATATAAAAATATTTCTCGCTGAAAGCAAAACAGAGAGTGGTAATAAATGAATGTCAGGTGAAAAACATTTGCATGTCCCAGGGGGAAAAGCCTCCAGAGACAGAGCCTGGAGACTTTTCAGGCTTAGAAGTTTAGGTGATATTTCTATTTTACAGAAACTTCCTATAGCAGATCTGTAAGTTATCTCATTGTGACTCATAACTCGGTGGAATGGGTTTCTAGTTTGTTCTCTTTGAGAACTCAATTACTTCAAGTGCATCACACCAGTAAATGAAATCAGTGTGCTGCCTTATTTATTATTACACATTTGTTTCTCCTTATGGTGACTGCACTACAGCTGCCACAAATATGCAAACCAGCTGAATTAAAACAGCACACTTTCTTGAACATTTCCAATCCCTCTAAGCCTTGGTACTTTGCATGTTCTCCAATACCTGGATTTTTGACTAATGAACTCTTCCTACTTGCTGGAAAATATTGAATGCAATTAGTACTTCAGTGTATGCCATGCCTAGCAGCTGAGCACTGTAAAAGAGCCCAGTGCTTGGCAGAAGACCTGGAAATCCAGAAGATGAAAGGGAGATTTACACAGGCTCTCAGCAAGGCCTGCTGCAGAATTTAATTGGCAAGGTTAGCAATAAAGAGGCTGCCGAGAGAACCGCCAAGGTTATGGCCCCTGTGCAAGTCACAAAACAGTAACAAGTTATGATTCTCAGGCTTAAAAATTAGAAATTACATTTTGTCTCCTCACCTTGCGCTCCCCCATGCCAAGCTGCACAATGTGTTCTAATCAAGTCAGCGCATTCTTTCGCTCTTCTCAGTCCAGCTTTATCTCTTCACGGGGAGATACAAATCACTCCATCCAACCCTTCCGCAATTTCATCCAGCCTGTGCCTGCACTCTTCCTGCAGCTGCTTCAGCTCTCGCTCCAGGCTGGCCTCTCTCATCTGCAGCTCTCTGATCACCTCCGTGGCACTGACAGCTGAAGCAGACTCCTTGGATACAGCCCTAGCAAAGCCTGGTTTGCTGGCAGGATCTTTACTTCTGAACACCAGCCTGTGCGAACCGTGCATTTTATTCTTTTTCGGAGCACAAAGGTGTGTAAGATCTAGCAGTTTTAGTTCAACATTTTCCTGTATCTTTCTAGCTGTGGCAGAGAACTCCTCCTGTAGTTCTTTCTCTCTTGTTTTCACCTGTAGAGAGAACAAATGAGGGGAAAAAAAACTCCCACATGGTAGATTTCTGTGAAAAGATCCTCCCACCAGGAAATAATACAAAATGTCGCATTTGGACTAGGACATACCAAAGAGAAGAGAGCCAACTGTGAGTGTAAACCTCAGTGTCTAGCAGTGAAAGGCTGAATTATGCCAGCATGCCTTGTATCAGGGAGCTGCCTCGGTGACCAAAAAGCTGCCTGTAGTCATTTGTTTGCAGATTCACATTCACAGCCCCTCCACTGATGAGTAAAACATCGAGGGCTCTGAACAATTTCCTCTTGCTGAAGAGTGAGTGGGTTGCCTTCAGAGCAAAACACATGGAGGAAGAAAAAAAAAAAGAGACCCAACAGAGTGACCTTCATAACCATCGTGCTTTAAGCCTCCACGTTGTCGTAGTAGATTAATTGCCTTGTGACTAACACTCCAGTTAGAAAATGCTTCCTGTACTTGACAATGCTAAAAAGTAGGGATGACAACTGCAAGCTAGAAATTCCTTAATTCTCTATTCTTGTTATGGGGTAACAAACAGGAAAAGGAAAATAATGGAGCAAAGACAAAAGAAGTAAAAGCTAAGACCAAAATGAGTACTGGGCAGGATGCTTTCACTGAAGGAAGGCCCAGTAAAACAAAAGTTTTCTTGTGAGAGAATCACAAACTGGATGATAAAAGCAATTCTATATACCAGGATTTCTCCAAAGCTTTTGATTTAATTGTTGTCTAACAATTTGATTTGAAGAACTTGCAGGATGGTAGTTGCCTTGCCAGTTTCACTAGTGAATTAAACACGAATTCAGTGACTCATCTCAAAATGTATTTTTTAGTGGGGAAACATCCCTAAGAAGAGGTACCCTGCTAAGGCCTTCAGGGAGACTGTTCTTGGTCCAAGAGCATTTTCTGTTTCCGATAGCGCAACAAGCTGCCAAACCAGCTCAGCCAAAAAGCAGCAAAGTTTCAGAAAAGTGATACTGCCTCTGCAACCTACACAAACTCCAGAGCTCTCCTGGAACTCGCGTGTGGTTCTGGAGCTCACGCTTCAAAAAAACAACCTAAACCCCAGGGAAACAGCAGGATTCAAAGGCAGGTCACTCAACAACTCGCAGCCCAGAAAACAAGCCTTATAGTATCAAACTCCAAGAGATAAAACTATTCTGTTCACAGAGACATATGTATATATAATTTGTTGTAAATCTTAAAGTGGAAAAGAAAGCGCTAAGAGACCAGACTTTGCTGACAAAGCCGTAAGAAGATCAAATGGATGAACAGTTAGGCATTCTGCTTCAGAATAAGACACTGTTTCCTCCCGCGAGGATAATGAACCATGAAATGCTTCCCTGAGGCTCCAGGGATGAATCCTTCGGCCAGAGCTCAGCTCAGGTCAAGCTCAGTGCTAATGATACCCCCTTCCAGCCTTGAACTGCTCTGCAAGCCCTCTCTTCCCCTGGCCACGGTGAAGCTGAACAGCTCCTTGGGGTTTTAATCTGCTGATCTGCATTAAGATATCCGTATCTCACCTATTAGGGCTTTGACAAGTTCCCTGTAACGTCAGGGATATTGTGACATCTCTCTGAAGCACCAGAGATCAGCGAGAGCTCAAAGCGGCACCGGCTGTAAGGACAAGAGCCTCGAGGTAGCAAAGCTGCCCCAGCCTTCGCCACTACAAGTGCTCAGCGTCACACCAGCTGCCAGATGTAGAGAAAACAGGACTTTTCCCATAGACCAGTAGGGAGGGTGTTATCATTGAAACAAATTCAGAAGCTTTTGACATACAGGGGGGCTCAGATCACATTCTCTTACGGTAATAAACACCACAGGCACAAGGACCACAGTCACAGTCAAACTTCCTCACTGACACCAACTTCCCCAGGACCTCACGCACTTATTCCCAGTTTTTCACTAGAATATCTTTCTGAGCTTTGCAGCCAAGTAATTAATCCTCTCCATAGTCTTCTGATGTGTTATTCTCCCCCTTCCCCTGCTCAAAAAAGATTAAGAAAAATCAATCAAATCAGAAAAGAGAGTAAATTTCTCTGAATTTTTCCTAACATGTTAAAGGCTTTATCGATGCAGAACCAGCTGTTAAAGGAGACCTCTGTTAATGCATTTGAATAGAGAGATGAAGCAGAAGTCTATCTTTGCCCTTGTCTGAGAACCAAGGGTCCCTCTTTATTACAATTCCCAGGGAATCCCAGAACATCTCCTGCTATGGGCTAAAAGAAAATCTGAGGTCCAATTTCACTTTAGAAAAAACAAAACTAAAAAAAAAATAAATTCAATGTTACCTGGCCTCCCCACTGCCAATGAATAAATGGAAAATGATGTTTGCACAAAGTGGATTTAATATTGGAATGCAGGATAGGAAAAATTTCCTGTTACTTACAAAGAACAAAATCACTCAGCAAACAGAGCCCACAAAATGTTATTTATTTTTTGCATTAAAAGTCAGACAGAATGCTAGTAGGGCTGTATCAAAGTATTCTTAATGAAATAGAGGGTTTCATATTCACCACCAGCCAAAATTGGAGAATTTTATTACTCATTGTGCAAGGCAGATGATGGAAGAGCATGGCTGTCTCAGCACTAAGTGCATCGAGTTTTAACTCACAGCAGTAACAGGAACAGGCATTACTACACTGAAGCAGAAGCAGCTGTAAGGACGAGGACAACAGCCCTACAGTTAGGCAGCCAAGGAAGCAGAAGTGTAACAAATTCTGACATCCGAGTATCAGAAGGGCATTTCATGTTATCTTCTTTAAAGTGGACCAATACTTCCTGGGACAACGTTAGATAAATTTAACTGGGGGACTTTTCAAAATAACAAATACGAAATAAGAGAACAAATTTAGCAGACTACTATTTTGTATCAGCATGATCTAGAGATGGAAAGCAAGCTCAAGGTTTTTTTGCACTGTTCTTCCCAGTAAGCTCTGCAACCATATGTCCACAAATACTCTTGTTGCAGTTCGTAGATTTAAACAGCTAAAAATCTCTGAGGGTTACCTTCAAGTCATATTCTTTACTGTTCACATCCTGAATGCTCATGAAAATACTCAGTAACCTCCTCCTATATGGTTAATTGATGATCTTTAACAGCTTGCTGTCTCCCATTAGTCAGCACACAATGATTATTCCACACTGCAAAACAATCTCAGCAGGCTACTTTGCATTAAACAAACATACTGTAAAAGATGAGGAGCCTCTGCATTTTGTGCCTGCCCGTCTCTATCCCACAGCTCTGCCTTTCAGTCTCAATCTACCAGCTGGAGGTTGAATTCCCAGGTAGGTACGCCGTGCTGTCTGACAACTGCTCCACATCCTCTCTGAATAAATACAACACCATTATCATCATCGCTTCCGCTTTTACCAGAACCAACCTCATCCCAAAGGGAGCCGGCGCATTTTGAGAAAAGCCACGCCAAACGCAGAGGGAATGAGCTGGTGAGGAATCAGTATCTTTGAAGGGACACACACCCCGCTCTGGGGCGAGTACCCATCTGGTTGGCTGCTCCCAACAGAGCGGTGGCCCGCAGACACGTAACTGACCCCACGGAAGCGTGCTGCCCCTCCGCATGCTCCCTGGCCCTGAAGATACCCGTGGCACCAAGTGTCCCCACCAGCCTTACAAAGGCTGAAGACAAACAGAGGCCATGAGTGCACACTGAGGCAAGGCCTCCTGACAAGTTACAGAATCACAGAATGTTCGGGGTTGGAAGGGACCTCTGGAGATCATCTAGTCCAACCTTCATCCCAGCACACCTAACCACTACACCATAGCCTCAAGTGCTAGATCTACTTTTCTTTTAAACACCTCCAGGGTTGGTGACTCCACCACCTCCCTGGGCAGCCTGTTCCAGTGCCTCACCACTCGTTCAGTAAAGAACTTCCTCCAAATATCCAATCTAAACTTACCCTGACGCAACCTGAGGCCATTTCCCCTTGTCCTGTCATTAGTAATTAGAGAGAAGAGACCAGCACCAGCCTCACTACAGCCTCCTTTTAGGTAGTTGTAGAGGGCAATAAGGTCTCCTCTCAGCCTCCTCTTCTCCAGACTAAACAAACCCAGTTCCCTCAGCTGCTCTTCATAGGGCAGGTTTTCCAGACCTCTCACAAGCCTTGTTGCCCTTCTCTGCACCCGCTCCAGCACCTCGATGTCCTTCTTGTACTGTGGTGACCAAAACTGGACACAGTACTCGAGGTGAGGTCTCACGAGTGCCGAGTACAGGGGCATGATCACCTCCCTCCTCCTGCTGGTCACACCATTTCTGATACAGGTCAGGATGCCGTTGGCCTTCTTGGCCACCTGGGCACACTGCTGGCTTATGTTCAGCCGGTTGTCCACCAACACCCCCAGGTCCCTTTCCGCCAGGCAGCTCTCCTAGAGTTCCTTCTAGCGCTTTGCCTCACCATCTCACCGACCGCTGTTTGGGACAGGAGAGTGGCCAAACTGCCCCCAGATGGTTTCCTTTAAAGTAACTTAAAGTCTTCCAAAAGACCATCATAGGTTTTCAAATAACCTAAAAGCTAAAGGGAAAACTACAATGATTTGCACGTTCTGAGGAGAAGCCAACGAGCCAGTGCAGTTGCAGACAGGAGTATTGCACCTTAGCTCACAGGCTGAACAGGCGCTGAGGTGACAGCCAGCCGGTGCTACCCCTCCTGAGCCTGGCACGGTGCAGAGAAGGTCGGTTCACACGCAAGAATATGCAAAGGAGGAAGCACTAGAATAAAACAGATCTCTTCAATGTCGGCCAGAGGATGGGCAGAGACAGGGGGTCTCTAGTACCTGAGGTGGTGGAATTAAGCCAGGCGAGACACTCACCAAGTGCGGAAAGGATTTCCCATCTGCCCGGGGACTGCGCCATGACTGACGCTGCACTTCTCAAAACTTTCAGGCTGAGGTCTGATGGAGGAAAATGGCCAAGCCGAAACAGAAAAACAGGCTGAGCAGGCAGCTCGGCTCAGTCCCTGCCATGGAGGATTAACTTATGCCCTGACACTCGGGAGAAACCGCAAGCCTGAGAACACCTACACACATTATTACCCTCTCCAGCACTTCCTCTCCCCTACCTTCTCTAAGATTTCTTCTAACCTCAGACACCACTGGCTCTCTTTCCATCCAGACAGCTACCTCAGCTATTTTCAGTCCTGGTAATCTTCTGGCTTTGAATAAAATGTATAGAAAAGAGTTCAACAGGCAAATCATGGAAAAGGCAATGTGTGACACATTTAAAATAAGCTGCCTTCCAGCTTCTTTGCAGAGAACCCTAAAAACTAGATTCACCTCCTTCCTCTGGACATGTGCTAATTCGTCATGTGGCCAGTCCCAGTCTTTCAGTCGCCCATCTTACAGAGGTCCACTTCTATCAAGTGCTGAAATAACCTACACATTTAGCTCATTTGATCTCTCCTCAGAGAGGAGACCTTCCAGCCCTTTACAATTACTGCTGTGGTTTCCTCAGCTCCCGCACATTTGCCTGCACCTTGCTGGTAATGAGCTTCCCAGAGCCTCGTGTCTCAGATATCCCTGAGAGGCTGATCTGTCTCAGAGTTTTAACAGCTTGCTAATGAAATGTGCAATAAAAATAATGCACAAAACGGTTCTTTTCCTGCTAAAAAGCAAGCTGGATGTAAATTCACTTAGAGAGAATTTTACCAGCATGCAAGACATTCTAAAGAGACGCTAAGAGATCTAGATAAGCACATCACATTCTATAAATCATCTTCAGTAATGACCTCACAAAAGTGACAATCTTCCAAACGCTGGAAGTCAACATCTCAGCTTGTTAAAACTTCACGTGGCAACCTGAAAGCCTCGGAAAGCAAACAAACGCGCTGCCTCTCCGTTACATCCTTGAACAAAGCCATTAACTAGTGATAAAGTTTAAAATGCAGCGGCAATGAAAGGTCCAAACACCTATTTTGAGGAAGAGAGTGGAGGAGGCGTAAGAGCATTTCCATTTTACGATTGTGTTGTTGGCAGCTTCGAGGAAGGAGCTCCGACAATTTGTCAGAGCTCCCTTTGAAGTGGATGATAAAGACCAGAATCATGTCATTATTTTTAAATCGCAATCTCTTCACATTATTCTAGGAGTTTTGCAGAACGTTCAGAAAAAACAAACTGCACAAGCCTAGAAATGGCACAGTTCCTGCCTCCAGTCCTATCTGTCCACTCATTTTCTCTTTTACCTCTCATAAATAACGAAAGGACCCCATATGCATACAGCATGAAATACAAATTATTCTTGCCATTCTGTACAAGACACTACAAACCACAGTGCTTGCCTTTGCTGGAAAACACTGTGCACCCTGATCCTTTGTGCTCCGAGTCACAAGGACAAACAGAAAAATCTCAGATCTTGTCTTTTTGGGTTGAAGAGTAGAAGGAAATTAGGAAATATGAATGGATTTAATATCCAAGCCACTAAAAGTCATGCTGCCTTTGCTATCAAGGCATAATCACCCAACACCTTTCATAAACTCAAGTTCCTCTGAAAATACCAAACAGCGTTTGACTTGCAGAATTTTTTATTTCTAAAGGAGCTCATTTTAGAGCTCTTCTTTAAAGCTATCACATCTATGAGGGCCCACTATACTTGGGAAGTTGAAAAGGATGAAGTGAAATACTACATGCTTGGAAATAGAGGATTAATGAGGGGCTAGACTGCAGAAACAGAAAAGATCCGCTGCCCTCACCTGCCTGGCTCTGAGTGGCTCCCCAGCACATCACAACACCACAAGCATGGGCGCTCAGAGGTGTTTCTCAAGTTAGAGGAGCTGCCCAGAGCTCTCAGTTTCCGTGTGTGATGAGCAGACTCTCATTCAACAGGCAGCCATCAATTACAGAGACAGATCTAGAAATAAAAAAACGAAAGCAGGATAAGCACAGAGCTACAGGCATCATTCAGAGACTGATGTCACGGATGCTGCACAGAAACCTTGACAGCTGTGCACTGGAAACCAGGCAGGGTAAATAAAAGCTACTTAAAGAATGCTCAGCTTCCCGACTGCCATGTATATCAGTCCAGGGGCTGAACCGTGTAAACGCTTTTTTTTTTTAATCAGTACAAGCTTGAATAACACTTCATAAATGAACACTGTCAACACCTTTTGCTGTCTTACAGTTTATATCTAGTGTTTATTCCACCACCAACTCCTCCCATCCCTGAGAAAAAAACCTAACAGAACTGCAAACCCAGCTGACAGTCTATCCAGGATACAGAAAACAGGCTAGAGAAGGATTTGCAGACTACTTTTAAGAAAGCCCTCCTTGTCAGCACTGAAAAACACAACACCAAGCTCAAAGAGAGCAAAAGGAAATAAGCAAAAATATCAGTAACACAGACAGGGGAAGTACAGAGGTCGCTATAAGCATAGCAGAAAGATCTGTAAGTATTTAATAAAAGCAGAATATAATAGTTACAGGGTTCCCACAATTCCCACTCACAACCTCTTTGTGCTCCTGTACAAGAGTTTCCTGGCTACAGAACATGCATTCTGCACGCTGCTGAAGGACACACGCCGTGGTCTGTCTGTGAAGAAGATGCCCGGGCAGAGCTCATCTCAAGCGTCGTTAAAGACAGCAAGAACTGACCAAGCCAACACTGCTGCTCTCCATGCCTGTCACTGTTTTCTGTACAGAACAGTTATGAATAACCCAAGTGTTTTTTGCTTGCACGTCCCCCGAGGCATAAACATAAAACTTTTTTCACGCCTAAGAAGGGTGAGGGCTTTACGTTTCCTTAACAATCAAGAAAGAACAATTTGGAAAGGCGGCCAGTTTCTTTTAACAAAGATATTTGCTTTTATTCTTTTTTTGGAATGATAATTGTTACATATATGACAAACACGTTCCTCCCTTAGCTATAGCTATAGCCAGTGACCCATTGAGACTCAGAGAAGCAGAGAGAGGCACCATTTCAAGGGATGCTGTGAATGCACAAGTGCTCGAAAATCCAATCCTGCAGCTCCTGCTTCTGCGAAAAATTACGGAGCAGGGAGAGACAGGACGCTGCAGAGCCTATGAACTTCAAACATTTGCTGAATAGTGAATTCCAGAAAAGTCAGACTCCCAGCCTTCAGAAAAACTTACAAAGGCATGTCCTGCTTATATAAACACCCCCCCCCAAAATGAGTTAAAGCCAAAGCAGTACCTGCAATCAGCTGTTCTGGAAACGCTACAATACTGAGTTAGCAGGTGTTTTATGATTAAAAAATACCTTACTCTAATTTCAAATTCATATCTTATAGTAACTTGCCCAAATGTAATTTCAAACCTCTAAGAAAGTTACAGAGTTGGTACTGCAGCTCTATAAAACTTGTCTCATTGAATCAAGCTTCTCTGCTGTAAGCTCTCAAGGTTTTTAATTTTCTGCAGCAATTTCTACACACTGAAGAGCAAGCAGTTAAAAATGCTGGAAACCATAATTTTCTATTTTAATAGCTGAACACTTCCCACACTGTCCTGCTTAAATGAGGTTTCTTTCTTCTTGTGAGATCCTTGATTGTACACAAAGAGACTTGATATTCTTCTGAAATAGCCCATTTAATACCAATGCTTATGCATTTATGGATTTAAAGTCATAATAAACTGATTAGTCTAGCCTACCACAAAGCATAGGCTACATTTCTCACCTAGTAATTTCTGCAATGTTCTACTACATTTTTTTGTAAGCTACAGGGTCTCTTCTAGAAATATACACTTTTTTTTTTAAATACAGGCTCCAGAAGATCAAGGAAACTACCCTATCACTGTGTTACCTCAGCACTGAAATACGTGTATGGTTAAAAATATGCCCCTTTTTAGTGTTTCATCTAAAGTCTTAAACCCTCAAAACTCCACTTCTAAGAACCTGAAGAACATGATCCAGCTACAACTTCACCTTGCCTAAAGTACACTCTCAAACAGACAGACTAAATAATTCCTTTATTATTCCTCCTCTTCCAACATTTCAACCACTTTGCAGTTGTGATGCTGGTATAAGTGAGGTCAATGCATTTCATTAAGTGATCTACATCTTACCTGTCCTTTAATGACCAGTAGCAAACAGAGACACTTAGCTGTGAGTGACCTAAAACCTTTTCCATGACCAATGACCTTCTACTTCATAAGGCCATGAAATGGAAAGGTTTGAACATATCCCAAACCTGATGCTGTAGGCAGAACAAACTGGTTTGAGGTATACGCGTGGGCATTTCTTACCAAACCCAAACCCCAGCAACAGTAAGAAACTCAACTTCTCAACAGCCAAAGCAAAATGTCACTTTAATATAATTACTGAGTTCTAACATTTGTTACTAGTTCAGCAAGAGGGAAATTCTTGGGCCTCTGGAATTGGTGGCGAATAAATCAAAGGGGTGATCCCAATGCAATATTAATAACGGGGGCATTATTTATACCGTAAACTACGAAGACATTTTAGAAGGGTTGTAAGGCTGAGCTACAGCAACTGACAGCAGATGTAACTATACAAGCAGCTGCACTCCAAATTTTGCCCGGATTTGCAATTTCCTGCAATTAGAGAGGAATGTACGCATCTCCATCTTATGCACTGCAAGCAAGACATTCCCTGCTCAGACGTTTATTGTCATCCCAAACCAAATTGACAGGGAAGCCACAGAGAGGACACATACCTATTTTATCCAGGAAGAGAAGGCCATCTATTAACAGGGGGACAAGTCCTCTGAGGAGAAACTAAAAATACAGTTTTAGCACCAGGAATGCATGTAGCTGCGTCCGACGAGAACAGCTACCACAGTCTGGCAGGGCTCTGTGCTTCCTTTTTTTACGCACTGAACACAGCAAAGCACTTTGGAACAACATCCACGCTGTTCTCCAACGGAAAGCTTTCAGATGGTGAGGAAGCACAGTAACGGAAAGCTAGAAGTTAATTAAAGCATTTGAATGAGATAATTTCATAAAGAGGAGTGACCTGATGATGTCTGAATGGGCAATATTTTTTTGTTGTGGAGTTTGAGTTTTCTTCCTTTGGTGTTTTTCACATTGGTAGGAGTCAGAAAAGTCAGTTTAGCTTAAGATAAAGGATATAGGATTAAGAAAACAGAAAAAAAAATAAGATTTTTCAAGGTCTTTACCAGAAACATGCAAAGCGTACCTCCAAATTTCAATATAAAACACAAAAGCACACAACTGATAAAAGCACTGCCTGCTTGCTGAGTCTACAAATAACCTATCACACAGGCAAAGCAAAAGGGAAATTAATCCTCTCAGGCCTAGAAGCATCTGAACTCTGTGACTGCTATGCAGTAAGCCCGTGTGCACAGTCTTGCTCACTGCAAGGGTTTCACGCGGAGACAGAGCTGTGCTGGATCCTACCCTTGAGGAGATGCACAAACAAACAGCTGTTTCAAGGAGAGCCTTGCGCTGCATTGCTCAAGGACTTACCTGAGGCAGACAGCCCAGAACCAGGACAGCTACTGAAAGCCTCATGAGATACAGCCCCCTTCCACAAAGCCACAAAAACGTTTCCTATAGTATGGATATTTTCTGAACTTGAACTTTGCTTTTCCGGTGGTTAACTTTTGAGGAGAACCACTGAACTCAAAGGGGGAGGAAAAAAAAGAAGGGAGTAAAAAATGTAATGTGATTTATTCTACTGCAGCAACTCTGTGGGCAGAACCAGCAAGGGGCAAATATTAAAATAATACATTGTCTTCAAAGGAATCAGCAATTTCTGCATTACTCCTTGTTCAGCACAAAAAGAGCAGACGTGAAGCATCAGCAGAGAGTACAAAACACAACGAGATGGCCAGAATCACCAGGCTTTGGAGCCAGGAGCACATCTACACCTCTGCAGCTACTTCATGAGAAGAGATGCAAGTCTGCCAGCAGGGACGGTCCAGTGCTCTCAGGAGGGTGGGACAGCTCCAGGCAAAGCATCTGACTTGCAGATTCTTTACTGTGACTACAAGGAGACACAGTTCAGACCTGTGAAAGTCCCCTATGCCACACAATTCCAAATGTGCACCACAGGGAATAACAGATAAATAAGTTCAGACCTGTGAAAGTCCCCTATGCCACGCAATTCCAAATGTGCACTACAGGGAATAACAGATAAACAATTATTTCCTTCTCCAAACGATAGATCTTCAGCATTTTACAGTCAAAAAATCAATTAATCCATTCTAGTCTTTTATAATGCGTTTCTTTTTAACTACAGTTTTATCTCTAGACTTTTCAAAATCCTTAAATTTAATTAGATCACACAAATTAATGTAGTAAGGCACATATGGAAAATACATGATATGAAAAACAGAGTATGCCAGTGTAAGTAATTTAGACACTGGCAAAAAGGCTGCATTGCTGTTTTGAAAGAGACCCTGACAACTACAAATTACAAAGGAAGGCAACAGACAAGTATTGCCCCGTATAATAAATTGCTCACTTATTTTTCAATTTGTTCTTCCAAACTTTTATCTTGGGCAGCAGAGACAAACACTGATGATGTGAGATACCATCTCAGATCTAAGTGACTTGCAGAGGCTTGGAGGGCCCCACTTTGTTTCAAGCAGAGCTTTATCACTGCACAACATGAAAGCAGCCACTTCACAAAGAGTGCTGCTTGCAACTTGCACTTCTCTAGATTACCCCACTTCGGGAGAACAGGATGTGAAACAAATTCAAGCAATGTAGTCCCCGTATACAACTCCAAGGTGGAGATTTGTCTGCATAAAACATTCTCAGAGTTTCAGTGAAAAAGCAGGCATTTTCTAAAGCCGCTACTCTTAAATGTATTCAGTGGTTTCTTTTACTAGCTCACTGTTTCGATGGTGAGTAGGAGCCGTAGGGGGATGCGAAGCCACCTGAATGGCCATCGTAACTCCTGCAGCAGTGAAAGGCCAGGCCCTACAGCTAGTCCGCAAACAGCTCTCAGGGTTTTGAAAGAGCCGATAAGATGAAGAGCTAAGTGTACTAGAGCTTTATTTAGATGCATTTCTGGCTGGGAAGAAGAGATGTGACAATACTAAATTACAGATCTGCTTTTATGTCAGTTCTTCTACAAGCACAAGGGACAAAGCGACAGAAATGCGTTGGGTACTTTTTTCTCTTATGATCAAGTACCCTCTATTTCAGGGCAGAAAACTAGGAGAACAAGGCCAAAGTGTTAAGAAAAAAGGAAACTTAAAGTTAAGCTTTGAATGTACAGATGCAAACATTCCTAAAAGCACTTTTATCAACTCACCTAAAAACCAAGCAGTACTGCAAAGTGCACAACGCTTCTAACTGCTGCTGTCAGAGAAGTGGCCCATCCCAAAGGTCTGTCAGGGCTGTAAAGCAAGCCAGATACCTCCTGGAAGTTACCATCCCCAAAACCCACTCCAAAAGGTCCTGTAAAACACACTAATGGTGTTTCAAGCAGAGCCACAAACACATCCACTGGCTATGGTGTCTAATATGGGCTCTGTCAGGCAGCATGAGAGCTGTGTCCCCAAGATACTGCCCTTGTGGAGGACAACGTTGGTGGCAGTGGCTCACCACTTGCAAGAGAGTCACGAAATCCAGCATCCTTGTGGGACAGGTACCTCGAATCCCACCCATCAACCTCCAAGCGTTTCACATTTCACAAAGGTAAAGGTGGTGCTGGGACCTGCGATCTTAAATACCTTGTGCATCTGATTCCTAAAGGCCTTCCTAGTCTTCATCCACGCTTCATTGTGTGTTTTAATTGTGGGAACATAAGTACTACACTTATTTCTTAAATGTGCACTAAAACATTTACAGTGGCTACAAAACATGTTCTCGCATTGGAATTAGGTTTTTTTACAGTTTATTGTTAAATAAAGCTCATCTAAAATTTACTGGAGTATAATTCTTCAGCTGCATTTACTGCACGTTTCATTGCCTTGGTTGGTAGCCAACATCTTGGCAAATAATACCAGTAAAATATTAGCATTGGTTATTGATTATACTTGAGCTGATTCTGTCACCTAAGCACACATTCTGCACTTGGGCAAAGGCAGAGAGAACAGCACCTTTCAGCGAGCAAGAAAAGCTTTTACCGATGCTCACTTCAAACCCCAGAGTTCTGCACACAGAACAGGAGACAGCACTCAAGTTTTTAATGTTTCTCTCTTCCCTAAGGAGCTGGAGTCTTAGAATATATAAACTCCATGAAAAATGTCAGGCTGGGTAAAATATTTTAGCAGTTACCGGTTTAGTGTGTTTGAAACTGGTTTGCTGATTTAGCGACTGGTACTAAGAGTCCCTCTGTCTCTCACACAGTTCAGCACTCATTCAGCAATCTGCACAGCAAGCTGCATGTGCAAAGGAAATATAAATACTTCTTGCATCTCTTTGTATGCTACAGGCTTCACAGTCACTATTCAGGTCTGACAAACCTGCACAGAGTTCTCTGAAGGGAGGAAGATCCTTTCAAAAATGCCCCAGCTCTGCTTATCTGCAGTAACTTTCTATGTGCATGCTGGCCTTAAATGAGGCTAACTAGGTACTGCAGGATTATAGCAAACTTGGATCCTGCTGTTAAGAGGAGATCTGATGCGTGGAGATTGCTTCTGTCCTGCTTCCAACACAAGAGAGAGCACACTGCCCTCCAGGAACAATCCCTTGGATCTCCACAGGCACATACCAGACGTAAACAACCTCAGATCTCCTGCCAGGAATATTGATGAGCTACAAATAAACCAATGCAAGAGAAAACATGAGCAAAAAAGTGAGTTAAAACAGTAGGATCTTACTTCCTACTGTTTACAGCAGATCCATGCTTTCTAATAACCTAGATCTGCTCATACCATGGTGACTCCATCAGCAGCAAATTTAATCCTACATTTAACTAAATAAGAACTACACATAAAAGCCATTAGTCTTGTCCCTCTTGCCATCCTCCTGTCCATGTCCTCCACTGCTCCCTTTGATGGATGTTTCTGTTGATCTCTGGGTTTCCTCCCCCTACCCAAGCATCTCGGCCCAGCCAACCATGCAGTTCCAAAAGCTGCTCTGGTGGCCTCCCTAGTTCTTCAATTTCTTTTTGCATGAAAAGCTCCACTGACAGCTGCTTGGTGCTCCAGATGGAGCTTTGTAAATACCAAGTGGAACACAGAAACGCTCTGGGACTGGGGAAGGTGCAGGGGAAGGGAATGTGCTGACCGAGGAAATACGCTGGCACTGAACCATTCCTCACCACTCCTCCACTTCCCACACCGCGGCCAGCCTGGATAATTAACCACCCGCTACGCTGACATCTTCATATTAGCAGAAAGCCCAGAGAACCGGAATAAACAGCAGAAACAGTGAAGATGCAACAGGAACAGTTTGCTTTACAAAAACCAAACAGAGCACTGGACAAGTTTTCAGAGAGTCCTTTGGCGAGAGCTTGGCTGTCCCTTTGCCGCAAGTCCTGGCTCTGAGGCAGCAGAAACACCACCTGTCCCCGCACCAGTGCACCCCGGGAGCCAGTCCGACGCCCACCACTGCTCCTCACCACTCCCATGGTGGAGAAAATAATGAGACTCGGCATCTCCCTCACCCACCTGCCTACACCACACGTGCCTTTACTCTCCTGCGGGTTAGCCACACGTGCGGCACAGCCACTAAGCCCTCGCAGTGGTGGCTGGGGTGCCCACAGCTCCTCATGCCCCCTCCTCCAATTCATTATGAGGTATATAGAAAATCTGTGGAAGTACACTGGTTTCAGTAGCTAAAATTCAACTCGAACTCAGTAAGAAAAATGAAGAAAGTCCAAGTGAAAGAAAAATGACGAAAGTCCAAGTGAAAGAAAAATGTATGACTACATTTCAGCATCAGCCTCTGGAGCTGCTTCCCTACTTCAGATAGTGAAGCCTTAAATCAAAGTGCATGAAAAAACATTCGGTCTTTTATACATTTAAGATCCCTAGGCAAAAAAAAAAAAATTGTCTTTTATGAGACTCCACAAGGTCTCCAGCAGTGTGCTGTGTTGAACTGGCCGTGGCAGAAAGTTTGAGGATGGAGCAAAAGCCTCTCTGTGTTTCAGCCCCCACTATCCCCACTGGATGGGGTGTCCCCAGCCATTCTTGCCACCACCACTGGCCAGTCCTGCATCTCCCCTCTGCCCAGCAAAAGAAAACAAAACATCCCTGACCCACACAGCCCCTTCTTCAGCCGCTGTGAATCCAAAGGGCATCTCTTCTGCACCCTCCCATCCTTACCAAGGCTGAGGGTGCAACAGCGTGGAAGGTTAGGGGTTACGGAATGGAAGGGCAGATGACTGATCAGGTGAAAAAATTCAGAAACAGAGACAAAACACAGGTTCCAGCGTGCTCTTTCCACTGTTGTTAAGGAGGTATGATATTGGCCAGGGAGTACAACCTCTGAAAGTGTCAACTCTGGGTACTTGGACACAATGACTCTAGTGTGGAAAGAGCATGTTCAAGCTCAGATTAATGACGAAATCTTTCTGGGCCATACTTCAGAGATGTATGCACGAGCAAGCTCAATCTCATCATATTGTCATCTTAAAGGAGCCTGGCTTGCTTTTAAATGCTACTGATCACAGAGGATCCCGAGATACAAATCCCAAGTTTCAAAGGAAGCTCAGTATGGTGTGAGTATTTATGCAATGAAAACTGAAGTCAGCACCATTTGGAGCCCAACACTCTGCATTCCAGCTTGGGGATGCCAGATGTTTAACACAGACTGAAATCAAATCCCCCTCTCAGAGGAGTAGACAACAGGAAAGATTCAGAAAGGAAAAAGCAAACAAACAAGTTCTCTTCTTAAAGTAGGAGATTTCATTTTTCTCCACAAAAACTGGGCTGTCTCTTCCCCAGTATATCACATTTAATCACACGCCCTCCATTCTGTTCCTCAGAACAGTTTCTACCCAGTTACCTGGCACAGACATCAGGCCTGCTGGTAACAACAGACATAATTACTCTGTGGATTATTATGTTTTTTGTAAAGTACAAGGTGGCAGGCACAAGACCTGTAATAAACTACTGTTCCTCAGCTGGGCATGCTTGCGAGAGTCAAGATAATTTCCAGATGTCTCCGTATCACAAGATACAAAATTAGAGATAATGACCACTTTAGCTACACTGCTGTATCTTTGTTTGACTAAAAAAATAATATAGAAGGAAAGATTTGATAAGCTTATTTCTCCAGGGAAAAGACTGAAGGAGGCAGAAACATACAATTGATAGAGAAGCCTGCACTCAGCAAGCATCCCAACTGTGGGGAAAAAAGACAGACTACGGGCAGAAAGCATCCCAGAAGCAGCAACACTATTCAAAGGAGTGGCTGATAGAAAGAGAATTGATGGAGAGTCATCTGACCCCCAGCATTCCAAAAAACGCCGTCATGTCGTGCTACAAAACAACTCCGTTCCAGGCCACCTAGAAGAGGAGGCACTTGATAAACCATCACTTTAACAACACGTTAAGATGCACTCCGTTTGTTAGCTACAGTCAAACTCACAGGACATTCTCTGAATCTCAGAAATACTGGAACTCGACTGACCATCGTTCAACTACAATCAGAGCAGCTACTTCAAAGTAAAATGAAGAATTCATCAGTTGATCTTTTTGGAATTCGTCTTCAAATTTAAACATAAAAAATTCAGTGTGATTATTACATAGTATTTAACATAATATTTAACTACATATATATTGTTATATATAAAAGGAGTCAGAACGTATCCTGCTTTGGAAATCATGAATTGAATATTTTACTTTCAGAAATCAAGATCTGAGTTGTCTAGCAACAGTCATGTCCATTTTGCCATAAAAATCAACTAAATCCGATGCCACTAGAGACCTGCCTAGTCCAGTGCCCCACCACTGGCAGTGATCAACACCAAGTGCCTAGAGAAGACTATGAGACAAGAGCAAATACATGGAGGTACTTCCTCACAATATTCCCCCAGCCTGCAATGATTTGTACTCCTGCAACCTCCTGCATTTTTAATTTGCATCTGTATATTTGATAGTCTTTGATGGATTTCATCTTCCAAGAATGTGTCCAAAAGATTTTGAATCCATATACGCTGCTTATATCTACAGTGCCCTGTGGGAAGAAGTTCCACACTCTACGAAGCAGCGGCTCCTAGTCTACCAAGACTTCTTCCTAAAAAGCAAACCACAAGAAAAACACAAAACGAAAACAAACAAAAAAAATCCAGTCAAAAGCCCCTCTTCTCTCCTGAGTTAATACAGACACAGAAGGGCAATATAGCATTTTTGTTACTGCTCTACCTGCCCCGATTGTTTCTTTCACTTTTCCTCCTTACATAGGTTTCATAGATTCACGTCTTTCATCTCGATGCCTGTAAAAAATTACTCGTTTTTATGCTTGCATCTTCATTTTATCTTCTCCTTATGTTAATATTCAGATCCAGCATCTACACTAACAGCTCCTTTATTCACGCCCTGCCGCCCCCTCGGGGAGCTCCCCAGTGTCTCCCCATCCCTACGCCAGCGAATACCATGTACCCTTCTTTCACATCACCTGCTTTCCTCCGCAGCCAGCCTCCCACAGCCAGTCTGTTCTTCCACCAAATCTTGCGCACAGGCCCTTCCCTCACTTCACAGGTTTCAAATCCTGCTTCTTCCTTCCCCCATCAGACATTTCAAAGACTAACTCAGTGAAACATGACAAGCTCTGGCCTCTCACACCCTCTTTTCCCTGCAAATATCTATCTTTATTTTTCTCACTATAACCATTACTGATGCTTTCAACCCGCTGCCTCTCTATTCCCTCCAGGGGCTGCCATGATTTCCTCCTCTTCTCTTCTCTCTCCTGCAACCCCTTATCCTTTGATGCCTTCCCCTCCAAAAGAACTCTTATTTTGTTTCAGCATGCTGCCTCTCTGGGATAGATGCCTGCTTTGCGTTTGAAAGAGCACCTGGCATGCTGTGGGCATAAACAGACAAGTAACTGTGGATCTGACAGCGAGATCACAGCGACAGGGAGGCTGCCCTAGAACAGGCCAGAGCAGAGAGCTGCAAAAACAAAGGATCTTAACAGTCACTAATGATCCAGAATGTCCCCCAAAGCCTTACCTTCTCACACCACACAGCCTTTCGGCGAGTTACAAGCTTCTGCAGTTGGTCACGGAGAGTCGTTAGATCCCTGGATAATCTGTCAATCTGCCCAGTCAGCCCGTCAGCCCAGGGGCAGCACGAGGTCACCTTTGGCAGCCCGCTTGTCTCTACAGGAGTGTCCTGAGACTCGCACGTATTTCCCTCTTCAGCCATATCATCTAACACAGTTTCCTACAGGAAAAAGAAGAAAAGTTACTTTTCAACTGCAGCTAAAATGGTTTCCTCTCCCTTCCCGTCTTCCTGGTAATTCATAACTAGAAATTCATCACTGCCATCCCAGTTGCTCTACAATTGCTCTACAATTTCAGAGTTATTTTAAGAGATAACCTCCTGAGTTCAGCATAACATAGTTCTAAGTTAACAGAAAACGTACAGCGCTAACCTAGCTTATTTTAAAAAGCACTACTTACTGTGAGCTAAAGCATCAAGTAACACTCACGGGACAGAGATCATCAGTACTGCAGAAGCTCTAGATACACCCCTTCCCCTCACAATCTGAGGTTGGATGCACTTCTATGGCCTTTTGTAACAAAGCAATCACCAGGAAGGAGGTAAGTGCTTACACCCTTCAGGAGAACCCCATTTGCCACTTGGCACAGTAAGTTTAACACCCATGGGATCATTCATGACCACACAGAACTCTACAAGTTGAGGAACCCCAGGAGATACCTGCTCCAGCCTGGCCAGTTCTGCTAAACACGACCACCTATCTGGTTCTATACTTCTCAAGCTGTCTTTGGAAGTAGCAACTGTTATTTGAAACAGTCAAAAAAAACCCAAATAACTTTAGAATCCTTGAAATGCACGTGCCTATACACCATGGTGCACAGATTATGCAGAAGCACATTGTTTTCAAGGACCTAAGCTTCCTCTCTCAAAGAGCATTAAATATTTATTTCCATATTGCTATCAAGAAGATATTAAATAGGAGAGGTCATAATCTCTTTTAAGGACAGAATTTGCATTCACATTTATCTTTAGAAATTGGAGAAGTGATCTGAAAACAGTAAGAGGAAATTCAGCAGTTGAGCAGCACGGTTTACACATGGGCAAGGAAAAATCAAATGCGTAATTACCAGCTCAACAGCCACACTGCTGGAAAAGACATTGGAAAACCAGAAGTCACCAGTGTCATCCTGTTAAAGCCGAGTATCATTGCAGAAAGCAGAAATACAAGTATCTATGACAGAAGAGCACTGACTGGAACACCAACATATGGGTGAGGCACCTGAGGTTAAACATACAAACGGGAGGGAAAGTCCCAGATGAGAGCAGCAACACCCATCAGAAGTTTGAAGGAATAGCCTGCAAGAAGACATTGAGAGGAACGGTTTTGCTTAGCCTAGAAAAGGAGGCTGGGAAGGCAGCGACATGCTAACAGCCTTCGCTTATATAAAGGGCTGCTATAGAGGGGATGGAAATATGTTTTCTCCCCTGCCCTCTTTCTCGCTCTTCTCTGCAGGTGCGTTAAAAACTCTAGTTTAACTCATAGCAAGAGATTTTTAGATTCAGACAAGAAAAAAGTTTGTGAGAGAGCTAAGAACGGCAAAAGGCACCCTATAAAACCACCTTTCTCAGTGAGCATCAGCATTGCAAACTGGCACAAAGCTGAGGCCAGCAGCTCGTGCTGACCAAAGGTGCAGCTCGGGACAACACAGACGTGTTCTGGGCACTGACAGGCTAATGAACTGCACGGAAATAAAGCTTTGTTGGTTTTGTGGAGGATTTTTGTGGGAGCTTTTTTGTTGTTGTTAGCTTGGTTGTGCTTTTTAATTTGAAATTCATTCAAAAACCCAAATTTTACAGTAACATTACTGCAGGCACTCCAGTTAGGTCATGCTCTGTCTTGTTCCTGCCCACAACCGTCAGGAAGACCTGGCAGCAGCTCCGCAGGAATCATCCCATCCATCAGATCAGCAATGCAAAATGTGGGTTAAGTGGAAAGAGAAAACTATGGTTATCCTCAAAGCACTTCCCATTCCTATATATCCTACAGCATTCCAGGAACAACAACCACCAGCAGCAAAACAAAAGAAAAAGGCAAATCCACCATCTAGCCTGTAGAGCAATTTAAAAAGATGTGCTGGCCAGGTTTTTTTGTGAATATTTATTGAAGATGTAACTCCAGGAACTGCACTAACACTCATAATACTCCCCACGCTGCTCCACATGTCAGAGGCAAACATTTTGGTGGCTATACTCAAATGCCATAACACATTATATTTTGCTTATTTAGAGCCTGGCTTATGCAAGCGTTGATGCCTTTCAAAAAACCCTAAGACGGCAGACACGTAAAGCAAAAACCATTATAGAACTAGTGCCAGTTTTAATGGTTCTGCACTGGAAGTACTCTTCAGGACAGGTGAGGTAGTTTTACGCTCCATTGCGCTGCTTTTAGTGTAGAACAAGGTAGGTGAGTAATTAACAGTCAACTGATTGATTCTCAAAATTTTGTAAACTCATATGGCTAATGTGGTGCTCTAAAGAATTATTTCCAGCAACCTCAATGAACAAAAGTTGTAGAGAAAAGTGAGATGGATGGTACCGTTTGCACTCACTTGAAAAATCCTAAGATGCATAGAGAAAAGCTTATTGATTTTCTTATGATCGTTCAACACAGTTCAAGGGGAAATCGGCAATTTCAACAGACTATTTGACCGGGGTAAAAAATGAAGTTGTTTTCGATATCAGTTGCTTGCAAATTTAGTTTGTTCCCAACTCTGCAATAAAGCTTAGACACCCTCTTCTGAAAAGCCATTTACTTTGAAGAAAATGTACGATGTCTGTGTTTCAAAACATTAAATGAGATGAAGATCAGATACTTTCAGTTATGTTAACTACGTGAAATTCTGCCAATCTGCCCTGCAATTCCTCAGCTTAGCTGGGTGAGTTTTACTGAGGAAAACAGAAGGATGAAAAAGTACTAAGGAAACATTCCTTATTTTACCATAAGGCTTTTTTTCTTTTCTGTAAGAGCTGTTTTTGTGGGAAGGGGCCTTTGGGAGTGGTCAGCTACATTAGAGTCAAGAAAGGTGCACCCTTCAAAATCACTTTGATTCATTACCATCCACTGCCAATAAACCGGTTCCAGTTGCTTCCACTCCAAAAAGGCTTCTAGTTGCAGGGTTTCAGACTCCAGAAGCTGTAATAGCTAGAGGAAAGAAAATCACTGGTCACTTGTGAAGTAAATTAAACGTGTGTTTGGCCTAAACTACAAAGAAGAGTGTCAGTAGTACACAGGGCTACTTTACAAGAACACTGTAAAACCAGCTGCAGAAACACAATGTGAAACACCTTTCCCACTTTCACTCATTACTCCTCACCCCAAATGTGCAAACACCATAAGCTTTGACATACCTGAGTTTCCACATTGTTTTGAGGGATCAAAGAGACATAATTCTAACATGACCACCTTCAAATCTTCTACACTTCTTGACCATCAAAGTAAGCTGCGTTTCTCCAAGAACACTTTCTTCATCTATCCTTTACACTCACATTTATCAAGGCTGCAAGGTCTAAACACCTTTTTCTCTTCCAGGTCATATATATCCTTCTCTCAGCTAAAACTTACCCAGTTGGTCTTTGACTGGGTCTCCTCGTACTCAATGGTAACAACCTCAACTATGATATATAGGTATTTCTGCTACCGCAACATACCTCCTTGCCATGCTGCTCCCACACCTGTAGAAAACTCCAAACTCCGAGATCTCCAGCCCTCTCTGCCTCTTGCCCCCAAATGCTTCATCCCTCACATAGCTCACTCAAGCTGAGATGATCTCAGATGCTCTGAAATAGCGCAGAAGAGCTCCCTCTAAAATTGTTACGTGTTTTATAATTGTATGATCTGCTGTAGGAGGAATCCCTCCCTTAACCTTTGTCCTTCAGGTGCTCTCAGGTAACGTTCTATATATACAAATTACAAATATCTATCACACATGTACACACACACATATACAGACAAAGAGACATTCTAAAACTAAATGTTTATACATCAGTAAAAAGTTTTTGGAAAGAATGACAGATGAACAAATTAGATATAAATCAAAGCTTACCAGCTTTAACAATTTCAGTACTGGCCATATACTTGAAATGAACAATTTTAACACCAATCTGATGCCAAAGCAACTTTGTAAGATGACACACAAGCAGCATATGGTCTCGAAGAGAATGATAAGAATCAAATCAGTACCAGTTAAATCCACCTTATATAGACAACTATCTTCTGCTAGCTTTGTTGGGTTTATTTACTACACAATATATAATTTAAGTAATTGAAAAGCACATGTTGACTTTGCGATTTTATTCTGCAGATATAACTTGAAGATAAAGAAATCAAAGAAAGGAACGTACTTTGCAAGAGTAACTGCTGGATATTATGAGCAGTTTGCTCTAAAACACTGCTGGATCCAAAATACAATTATTACACATTTGTTGGCACAACTGACACTTGGCATCACACTTAATGTCTCTGCTAGTTTCAAGCTCAGCTGGTATATGAGAGGTGGAAGAATGGGTTTTTATCTCCTTTTTTCTCAGGTATATCTATAGCACAAATGGTTCATGTTATGGGATCTCATGCTTGCAATAAAATCTAATCAGAAAGTTGATTCAATATTCAGGCAATAGCTGAGTTACTGGATTTTAAAGTAGCTGTGCAATGTGGTCATGAGTCGCATGTGATTGCAGTATGAACACATCTTGTGACAGCCAAAGAGGACTGATGGCTGGAATGGGAAGCTTCTCATTTTAAGCTTTCAAAAAAAAAAAAAAATCTTAGTAAAAACATAGCCGACATCTTTAGTTTTAGTCTCCCTAGGGGAGCTCCTGAGCCATATCCACCTTTCTTTCACACCACAACTGAAAGGATAGTACCAAAACTTTACCAAACCTGTAAGTGATCTGTTGGAGTTAACTCACCTTAACACCAGGCAAGGCTTTCTGAGCAGTCTCCTAACCCCAAGCCTCCCAGGATCTTTTGCATTTGGGGTTTCTTTGTTTATTTCAAATGGCTCCATTAGTTATACACAATTTGACAGCTCAGTTGAAAGCATTCATCTGACTCGCCTACTTAACGGCACGATCACCTTTCACTAAGGTATTACCACCCTCAGAAATATCAGGCAAGCAACTGTGTGCCAGATTGCTTCAGCTGGAAATCAGTAATGGGGTGTCTACACTGCTCATCCTAAGAGGACTGTTTTCATCCTAGCTGGAACATGCTGTGACAGCGTCAGGCAGCCTGCTATAGGCAATATTTGAGTTTCTGTCCCTGGGGACCGAAGGGACTGTTCCTGGGTGCCAGTATCCTCTGTCATCCTTTACATGGGGCTTGCAAGACTCTGCTTATATTCCAGCATGGAGAATAAAGTGGAACACAATAAAAACTAATGTACTACAAATATCCTTGATACACCGTAGCAAAAACCATAAAACCAAATAAATGTTCAAGGCGGTCACAGGACTACAGACTGCATGTCTGAATTTGGTCATAAGGGCAGTCTCCGCATGACCCAGGGGTGACAGGCTTTCCCTCAGGCAGGCCTGCACTCAGCAAAGGAACTGCCTCCTCGGGCAGCCAGCTTCTTTCCCCCAATCTCAGCCTTTACTCAAGCTTCTCAAGAGCATTTATTGTTTTTTAACTGAGCTGTGTGGCTTTGCAGTCAACGGTGTACATTTTCTTAGGTCACTCATCACAGTCACACCACAGCTGGTACTTCAGTTGTATTTGCAATTGTGGAATCCAAATCCCACGCTGCACCTCTACATTTCCCCTCAAATAACACTACCTTTTCTTATTTGTTTAATATCAACAACAGTTCACACAGGGATAAGTTCCACCTCTGCTGCTACGTAAACCTCTACAGTCACACCACAGCTGGTACTTCAGTTGTATTTGCAATTGTGGAATCCAAATCCCACGCTGCACCTCTGCATTTCCCCTCAAATACGGTACCTTTTCTTATTCGTTTAATATCAACAATGGTTCACACAGGGATGAGAAGTTCCACCTCTGCTGCTACATAAACCTCTCAAAACAAGACAAATTTGCAAGCTGCAGCTAAAGCTGCCTGCTCATGTTCAGTGACCTATGGACCGAGATGCTGTCATACCTCCTGATGAAATTTAAAGACTAACATCTGCAGAAAAGCATTAATTTCATCTCTTGAGCAAAGTGAAGCAACAAGTCTAAAATGTGCCTCACATGGATACTCAGGTGATGCTTAGGGGTAACGCATTAAAATTATGTTTCCCTCCAGACAAAATTAAGACAACAGAATCCATTTCCTTCACTTTTCTGGAGGAAGTTATTGCTCTAAAATACTTATAACTGAGAGAAAAAGTTATGACAAATTCAAATTGCTGATCTCTGTAGAGAAGTAATTCCATAAAAAATGCCGAGAGCAGTAATATCTTCACTAAACCAGTGTAAAGAAACCATCACTGGTGCAAATGACTTGCAAGGAACAGCTTTGCCACAGAGACTAAACTGTGTTTAACTGAGCTGCTGCAGAGCAGGCTGCCAGAACACCTCAGAGCGCTGCAGGAGAACGTGAACCCTGTCAAGAACACGGCTCTCGCTTCCTCTGTGACACGTGGCTGAGATCTCCAGAGCCAACCGCCCAGCATCCCGCAAAGCTCAAGGACCTCAGGGAACATTAAGAACTTCAGCTGCAACAGTCAGAAGTGACAACATCTTCTAGGTGGTTTTGGATACTTGAAAAGTGGCCAACGTTGGGTCCTCTTTGGTATCCACAAATCTAACTCGCACCAAAATCGTTATTTAAACATATCTGTAATTACTTTTTCTGTTGAGATATTAATCTTCTTCATATTATTTACTAGCATATTGCTGAATTCATTGATGCCTGTAGACTGTTAAAGAAATCAATATTTAATAATTTGCAGCATAATGCATCCTTTTCACAGGCTCAGTTCCAGAGAGCTCCCTGCAACAAGCGCTTCATCTCCAATGAGGCCCATAGATCATAATTCAACTACCATACCGCTGGCAAAAGTACTTTTAATCAAAAATTGCTCTGCCTAAATATTCGGAAAATCATCCTATTGTTAGACAGACAAAAAACGGTCTTTTGGCAATAAATTATGTTTCTTGGCTCAGAGACAAAAGACCGCTGATTCATCACCGATTCACACATGACTGTAGATAAAAAAAATCCGCACGGCACTCCGGATCGCTGCAAACCTCACTCCAAACGGCAACATCTCTGAGGTATGACTCAAGGCTCGAGACAGGGTTGGCTTAGTACGAAGGCATATATGGGGAAAGTATCAAAAGTCTATTTCCTATTTTCACTTAATAGGGAATGGCTTTATTCAACTTGAATATCTAACAACCGCAGGAGAGAAGTGGAGAAGCTCCTTCCAAAAAAATGCAAAGAAAGAGGTAAACTGTCATGAAAGTGTTACGCAGCTTGCATTACCAGAAGTAAATCATAACTGTGGTTAAGGTTTGAGGGACCTAACAAAGCATCAGGTGAAATAAACAAATTGCAACACGGCTTCTTCTCTGCCACTAGTGCAAAACTCCCTTACCAAAAAAGCCAAGCAAACGTTCACAAACTAGAGCCCCTCAGCAGGCGGGCTGTTAGCTGGACAACATTTGGTTTTAAGTAGTGCGTGCTGCGTAGGCCTAAGTTTTGAGACCCCTTCATTAAAAAAAAAAAAGCAGAAAATCTTGATATTACAACCATCTCAGGCTGGGACAAAAACACCCTAGCACTGTAGGTGGGCACGCTCGTGCTCCAAGATTCTAAACTCACATTGTGATTTCTTCAGATGCAAAGCTGGTTTAAGACATTCCCATACATGCCTTGAAGGCTGAAGCAAAAATAAATAGGCCTGAAAACTAGAAAGTCACACTGGAATAGTGTGAAGTACAAGCAGCTGAAGAGCAAAAAAAATCAACATACCAATAAGCAGCCTCTAGCCACAAGGCAAATAAAGATCTACTGAGGTCACTTCTCTGCCTGCGAAATACTGCTGGGGGTTGAGACAGGGCAGAAGCAGCGCTGGAACCCCACCATCGTGAGGTGAGTGGATCGAAAAGGCTCCTGGTGACACAAGCGGATGAGAACTCCCCACAGAGACCTTGACTGAAATGCCAGCAGGGAGGGGGAAAAGGCCCCCCGTGACTCTAGAAGCAGGTATTTCTGTGTCTGCTGAGCATCATCTCTTCTGGAATTTCAATGGTTGTGGGGTTTCTTTTGTGGTGCAAACTAAAGAAAAACAGGACTCGGACCTTTTGCAGAAGATAAAAATTACATGAAATACAAAACACAGCAGCTTTGGGCGGTGGGCTGTAATTCTAGATGCTTGGATGTAGGCAAAACTTCCAACACCTAAACCAAAATAGGTGACTTTTCCACTCACCAACACCAGTTTTATATCATCACAGCTCGAATTTCAACTGATCTCAGTTTTACATTGCTGTGAGCAGGGAATCAAACCACTAGTTAAAACTTAAGTGACAAAGATCGTCATTATAAAACATAATTGCTATTTGTGAACGGATTTAGAAAACAGCTGTTTAAAATGAAACTGTAAGAAAATGGAATTTAAAGCAAACAAAATGAGGCATTTGGCACATAAAAATTGTACTGCAGCTTTCACAGTGATAGGCAATGAGTTGGGATGTACTGTCAACAATGTTAATTTGAACAGGTCAATGAATGGACCACTTTGCATTTTTCCCTGTGGAAAAACAGGAAAAAGCAGATTGAAGTGTGAGTTTTATACCTCAACAGCCAAGACCAAGATGGATTAGAATGGAAAAGGTACCAATTTTCCTCCCAAAGGCACCACTGATTTATTGTGGCTAACTTGGTACACCTGAAGAGCCAAATTTGGAGGCAATACTGAGTACCTTTAGGTGAATGTATGCTCAGTTAAAGCACATCCAGTAGGGACCAAAAAAAAAAAAAAAATCAAATCACAATTTACTTTAGAGAAATTTCAGCCAGAGGATTTCAAAGGAAAGCAACCAAATTATATCACAGTACTGCCTGACAGCTGTTCATACTGTACTGCCAACCAGAACCCACATGTAGCTGATGTCAAAAAAAGATCATTATTCATCTGTTCTTATTCAGATTGTTTCTGTACATGGGATAAAGCATTATTCACACTCTTTTTTCCCCTCCATATACTTGCCCATTTCCCTGTATTTTTAACAGACCACAAGCACACGCATGGAAATGAACAGGAGCAAGCAATTTCTAATTTGTTTTTTTTTAACTCCTCTGAATTCAGGATTGATGCTACATTTCTGAACAGTGCCAATACCCTGGTTTCTGTACATTTCCACACTGGATGTTACTACACCCTGAAGAAGTGCTAGTCGTAGGAGGAGCATTTCCTTTTGTGTGTGTGTGTTATGACTACTCATTTCAGCAGGGGAGCTAACCCTTTCGGTGTTACCCTTCCCACTTTATTATCCCATCCATCCTTGCCACCAGCTGATTACATCCACCTCCTGTGTCCTTCCTTGACACCCTTACCCTGCATTTGGCAGTGAACAGACAAACCCACTATCCTTATACAAAGCTGAAGAAATGCCTGGGTTTCCTAAGCCAGCCTGTATTGGAAACATCCACTAAGCCAAGCGGCTTTTTTCCTTCCCTTGAGCTTTAGTACTTGCTCTTCAAAACAAAGGGCTACGTAGCACAAGTCGCGCAGAAACGACGTCTTAAACTGCTGTGAGGGCTTTTCCGGATGGGTTCACCTGTTCTTAACTGAGTATATACCACTGGCTGCCAGTCCCAAAGGCCACGTAAGGCTCCCAAGACTCGTTTTTCTTCCCTATCTGTTCCCTGCAAGAAAAGGGGCTCGGAGGCCCAAACGAAGTAACTTCTGGCGCAGACCTTCCCGCAAGTGCCTGCCAGCTCCCTGCTGTAGCAGACTGATTCATGGATTTTGCC
>NW_009731114.1:37868-77641 GCF_000703405.1 Apaloderma vittatum | reverse complement strand
ATGGACAAGGTGATTTAGGGTCTTAGCGTGGACCTTCGATTGCCTTAGGTTGAATAGGTTACCATCAGTACAACAAAGGATGTAAAGGCCGTTATCTTCATTGAGGTCTGCTGTGGCCCTTTGGAGCATCATGCTGAAGAAGATTGTGAATAGAGTTGATGCGAGAACGCAACCTTGTTTCACACCATTGGTTACTGAGACGATCTCAGAGAGTGCATCGCCGTATCTGCTGTACTGCTAAGCAAACAGAATAGTGGAGCAACTTGATGGGATTATGTGGATAAAATGACAAATGGGATGGACACACAAACTAATTGATAGAGTATCTTTTTATTATTTAATTTTAACTTATTTTTAAGTATGTAGGGCTATGTATCAAGTACTCAGTTAGCAGAGCTACTGTTATGGCAAAACTCAACTAACTGTTCAAGCCAAGAGTTGGAGGATTCATTGTATTCACATGGAGAAGTGGTGTGCTTCCAGAACTTCATCCTCTCTTTCTTTTTGGGTGTAGCTGAGCTCTGCTGGGAAACAATCTCGGGTTGCAGATATCTTGCTTCTCAGTAATAGAGGGGAGTTCTGCAAGTAAGCATGGGGAATGAAAGACCTTGGGCTGCTGAGCTGTCAGTAAAACTGTCCTTTAAGAAAATGGTGCAGGTTGCTTCTGACTAGTAGTATGAGTAGTACTAGTAGTACTAGGTACTAGTAGTACCTATTATTCTCAGTACTGTTCAGATTGCCCTGGTGTCACATTTGAAGAAATGCGAGGAAAAGCAATTTTAACTTCGTGCCTGTTTTTGACCATGCCACCTGTCTTTAAAGACCTAAAGATTAACAGAATCTTGATTCTTAATGTTGGGTCCTCCTTCAAGCTGCTCTTTCTGCTCTAGTGTGGCAAAGAGGACAGGCTTAGACTGTAAAGCATCTGAGAGTGCAATGCTCATTTCCCTATAACTAAATATGCCATTGCACACAGAATTTCAGTTTTAATACTGTTCATCAGGTGTTTAGTGGTGGCCCAATGTTCAGTATGTGATTTTGTTTGTTTGTTTGTTTTGTTTCCTACCTTGGATTCCCAGGTTATTTTCCATTAGAGTATTAGCTAGGCCTGCTCTATTTCTAAAATCAGACAAGTTGATGTATTTCGCTCAGCTGTAGGCAGCCTGGAATTGTAGACTCTATATAAAGATGCGTGTTACACGCCACTTTTTACCCATTTCCAAATGTATTCTGCTGTAAAGTTGAATTATTGAAGAGCTGCACATAGTCTGAGAAATGACACCCAAACTGTAGAAACAAAATATGCAAGAGATGTAGGCCAAACTTCAGCAATACAACATTTTTAATATAAGGATATTGTGTCACTGTAAAGATTGAGTGGCTATTCCTTTCAGTGCCTGACTGAGCTACGAGGATGATTAAGGGGCTTGAACATCTCTCTGATGAAGAGAGACTGAGAGAACTGGGGCTGTTTAGCCATAAAAGGAGATGGCTGAGAGAGGACCTTATTGACGAACATAAATATCTGAGGGATGGGTATCAAGGTGAAGGAGACAATCTCTTCTCAGTGGTGCCTAGTAGTAGAACAAGGAATAATGGGTTTAAGTTAGGACACAGGAAGTTCGACCTCAACATGAGGAGGAACTTTTTTACTGTGAGAGTGACAGAGAACTGGCACAGGCTGCCCAGAGACGTTGTGGAGTCTCCTTCTCTGGAGACTTTCAAAACCCGCCTGGATGTGTTCCTGTGTGGCCTGTCCTAGGGGATCCTGCTCTGGTAGGGGGATTGGACTAGATGATCTTTCAAGGTCCCTTCTAACCCTGAACATTCTATGATTTTATTTCCTAATATTTTGCTAATGTGAAGTCCAAGGTTGCCTTTCAACCTGTGGGCTAATGGAAAGGAACGATAACAAGTGTGGCGGTTTTCTGTTGTCTCAGGAGAGCTGCCTCACTTATGTTGGTTATTTTGAAAACTTTAATGGGCATAGTTTTTTGGAATAACTTTCTCGTCATTTAGGAACTGGGTAAGTGAACCTAGACGTAAGCCATTCAGTTAGCCTTTGTTATAGTGGGTGGAGTTTTATTTCAACGCCCAAGCTGCTTTAAAGAGCTAATAGACAAAAGTCACATCTATTTTGTACATATGCTAAGAGTAATTCACCTCTTGATTTCTATTTCACAGTAATGTATAATTCTTGGAACATAAACATGTGCTTAGTGTAGTGATCCCAATAGCCCTTTCATCTTGGTGATTTTTTTTTTTTTTTCCCAAAATGAAAAAAATGTTTTGAGAATTGTAAGGTAACAGACTGAACTGAAATAAACAGGCACAGTCTCTGGACTCTTTATCTTGTACTAGGCTGATTGTCATAGTTTTATCCATCTCCTTCAAAAAAAAATCACTTATGAAAGGAAAATGTATAGAAGAAATATTATACTGTATTGTTTTGTGAAGTTTTCTTCTGCGAAATGAAGTACACTTTTTTCCTTGTATTACCTTCGACCTTGCCTCTGCATAGATACCATTAGAAATCATATGGAGTTCCCCTGCTTCTGGGGAAGCATAAGCAGAGCTAGTAAAAGCAAGATTTTTGTGCTTTCCTCTTTTTATGCTTAAGAAATTCCAGGCTGGGAATTTGCATTAAGAATTCATGTAAATAAATCTCTAGCAACAGTTTTGCTTTTTCTGAGGAGAAAATAACTTGGAATACTTTTCAGTATTTCAGCCATATTACACAGAAAATACTTGCATTATTACATTCATTTAAACCGTTTGATGGATTTAGAGTATTTTTATAGTTAGTGGAGAAAGGCACAGTCCTCCAAAGATGACTTTACAAACTCAGACACTCTTAGAAGTAACTTGTCTTCCTCTTCTAACTGTAATGTGGGTTTAGGCTTAAGTGATGTTAGAATATCCCATCTTTGTATATCCTTTCTTTTTTTGGCTTCATGATGCTGTCCAAATGCTATTCAGATATGAACCAAATTGAAAGCTTTTAAGTCACATTAACTCTCTGAATGCCTGATGTTACATCTGGAATTTCTTTGTTATATTGCTGTATCGCTGTGGAACTGCTAATACTATTATTTGTGTCTTTTTAGGATATATGTAGTTGTCAGCCTTTCAGGAGAGATGAAAACTGTGGTAACAGAATTATGAAAGTCACAATCATTCAACTTGACTTATGACTGTGCCCCAGTCTCTGTGAACTGCTCTGATTTAAGGATAAGGTTCTCAGACTCAGCGTCGATTACTTAGGTGAAAAGTGCTTCCACCAGTAAAAACTAGTTCCCGATATTGTCTTTTAGTAGCACGAATAAAAACACATCTCCAAAGTAGAGGGACTTGTCATTGAGGGATCCCTAAATGAAGGAGCTTATAATAGCTTCCAGGTCAGGAGCGCTAATGCTTTCTATGCTGAACTTTGTGTAATGAATGAACCTTTCCTTGGTCAATAAAATTTCACCTTGCTGACTGTTTTGATTTTCTTTTCCATTTACTTTAACTTCCTCCATCAATTCCATTCACACTCGCTTATTGTTTTCCCCTCACTATGTTGAGTTTCTGGTCTTATTTTAACAGCCTACTTCATAAGATAGTATAAATCTTACTCTGGATGGAGAAAAGTGGATATCTCATCAGTTCATTGAGGAGTCTTGGCAGGGAAAAAAATTTACTCACTCCACACGCATAAGTGCTATTTGATTTGCCAGCTGGGTAAGATCTGACTTTTAAGTGAGGTATGATTCCTTTCTTAGCTTCTAGTTTTGTGTTTTGTACGGTCTCTCTGTGTTTCCTGCTGTCTTGGCTTTGGTCGCTTGTCAAATGTGGTGATGATCTGTAAGGTAACATCAGAAAGAGGAACTTGCAGTGTACCCTTGCTAGTCTGTGGGTTTGTGAGAGAACTTTATGTGAGATTGGAGCAAAGAACTAAAGCTTCTATTTTTGGGGTTTTTTTTTTTTGTTTTTTTTTTTTAAATTATGAGTGCTAATCCAGTAGCAGAAATAGCAGAATTTGAGGGCTATCTGTTAACTAGTCTGTACTGTGTGGATCATAACTTGGGAAGCATAAATCTGTATCTTTCAGCTTTTATGTATACCTTATAAGATTTAAGTTAGGCTTAATTTTCTTCACATTAAAAGGTGAAATGGATATGCATGAAGTTCACAATGCACGAGACCTTCAGTCTGATATATTTCTACTACTGCAGAAACATTTCTGCTACTGCTGAAGCACAACTCCTTGGCAATGCAACCTGTCCTCCCCTCTTTGCAATGATTTCTGGTGAAATACGGTGTCAAACTTAGAGTGCTCAGTGTGCAGGCTTAGAGTAATTAAAACATTAATTAAAACTCTAGAATCAAAACTAAAGATCCAAAAATGAAACTACAAAAAGTTCTTATTTTTCAGGGAGACATAGCCCTCATACACCAAACTTGATGATGAGTTTTGGTAAAATTGTTTGCAAGTCTCCCTGCAGCCTGTTCCACATAAATTAACTTCTTTGACTTGGTTTTCTCTAGTGAATATATTGTTTTTGGGATTGACATCTGTTGGTATAAATACCTGATATGTCAAAAAGAAATGTTCATGCTCTATTTCATGTGCTTTTCCATCTGGGGAGAAGATGAAAACTAACAGTTTAATTTACAGCTGAAAGATGCTTGCATACTGCTGTGGTGAGTGCAGTAGAACTTGGGTAGAACAAAATGTCCAAATATCCACTTTTGTAATATCTGCTCACTAGTATTTGTGTTTCATTTAGATCACCACCCATCTATTAATGTTACTGTTTCTGCACCATACCTAAAAAGATGAGTTATCTGTTAATCTTCATTAGGGGCACAGCTGAACTGGGAGGCTGTTGATTAGAGGCTCTGTTAGTAGAAATTAAAATCTTGAGCAGCAGGACTTCCAGAGTTATGGAGCTGTTCAAATTATGCCCCAATTGAGAGGCTGATATTCCTAAGTTGTTTTGAAGAAGCAGACACTGAGGAAAAAAATAACTGGATGGTATTAATTTGCTTAGATATTCGATCAAAGATTGCCTATATAAGGAGAGCCTGGTAAAAAAGAGGGCCACAGGAATTTTGTGTTTCTGTTTCTTTCTTTTGGAAAGGGAAAATGCTCATAACATAACTTTTCCTAATTTAAACTTCTCTAATTTTAAATGAGAACCTCATTCCCTCTATTTTGTGGAGAATTTGGAAAACTGAGTTAATTCTTAGCAGGCAGTCATCTTTCAGCATTTCCTTAGTGGTAACTGTTGTGTGCTATTTCACTGTTAATATTTTTGAAGTGCCATATACAAAGCAATCCTAGGTTATGAGAATTTATTTTTTTTTAATTCACAAAAGGCTGGAGAAAAGTAAAGTTGTTGCATATTTTTGCAGTATTTATAGGAGAATGGAGGAGTAAAGAGAAACTTGGGGACTTTGTGGAGGTGGGGGAATGAAAAGAGATGTAGTCCTAATGGAATTAGTGTGACCAAGACCAGGCCGTAAGTATATAAAAGGATGTTGAGCACTTCAGAGACCTAAAGACCTGTTCTTGTTGTCTGACTGCAACGCAAGTTGGTCATAGTTAGAGGCAAAAACATGGATTCTTTCTTGCAAGATTTAGTTTCTTTCTGTTAGTATTTTGCATTAAAAAAGCCTAATATGTTTCAGATTAGGGTAATTTGAGGTTTTGGATAGGAGCTTTCTAATAAACATAATCAAGAAAATATGTTCCATGGAACAAGTCGCATAATATCTGGATATGTTACTGTTTTCCTTCCCTGTCTCCCCCCTACAACCAATATGAGAATAGCCTACAGTTATTTTTAGTTTTATAGGGTTTCTATTTAATTTTAACTTCTTTAGCTACTTACGTATTGCAGTGGTATCTCGACTTCTGAAAAGTTTGTCGTAGCTGGAATCCTTGGGGAGTTCAGAGGGACAGAAACGTTGTGGTAGGAGGCAGTGAAGGGAGAGATGGCGAGGGGCTCAGCACCCACAACTGTTTGTTCATGTGGTGCCTCTCCACACCTAAAGATAGGGGAATCTTTAGGAATCATGTCCCAAATGGTAGTTTAAACTCTGGGTTTTACACCTTGCTCAGCTTGCTGCATCTCTTCTGTCAGGTTCTTGAGCCCGCAGAGAGACCTGAATTGCTCCAAAAAAAAAATTGAGAAAATGTTAGGAGCTTCTATCTGAACATCAGGAAAGACTTTCACTATATGGGTGACTGACTACTAGCACAGATTGTGCAGTTTCCCACGTTGGAAATACTCAGAAGTCATCTGGAAATGGTCCTGGGGAAGCCTGCCTTAGGTGGGCCTGCTCGAGCAATGGGGCTACACAGAATGACCTCCAGAGGCCCCTTCTAACCCCAACTGTTCTATGATTGTGTTGTGTTGCTTCTCTTCCTCAGATTTTACAAAGTACTCTTGGCTCAACCAGAACTGAGGACTTGGGCAAGGATACTATAGGAAGTCCGTATTTTTGTGGTTTGTGTTTGGAGCTGAAGGAGTAAGAATTATTCATTGAACTGCAAATTCCCTTCTGAAAGATAAAAAAAAGTTCTAAATGTGTTTAAGAGGAATAGCTTGTACTGTCTTCAAATGTGTTTATTTTTTTGTGTGTGATGTCCTCTGAAAGCTCACTTTATCTATTATTAAATAGTAAAGGTGATGTTCTGTGTCAGTTTTTAAAACACTAATAAGAATGTGAGGAAGTAGCCATAACAGAATTCAGGTTGAAGACATTTCAGTGCTTATTTGTGTGTAAGAGTGCTGGGAACAACTTACACATCTGATGTGGCTGCCAAGAATGAATGTGAAAACAATCGCATACAAAGCCTGGCTGGGAACAGCATCAGGAGATGGGGTGGGGAATCAGAGGTTCACGTCTGTTATGGAAGATGGCGTAAAATGTTCTAGCTGTGCAGATGTAACTCTTCTTAGAAGCAAAATTACCTTAATAGCATAGAATGTTTTGGGTTAGAAGGGACTTCTAAAGGTCATGTAGTCCAGCCCCACCGCTGTGAGCAGAGACGTCTATTTAGATGAGATTGCTAAGAACCCTGTCTGCCCTGACCTTGAATGTTTCCAGGGATGAGACTCTACCACATCTCTGAGCTACCTGTTCCAGTGTTTTATCACCCTTATTGTAAAACATTTCTTTCTTGTATCTAGTTTAAATCTATACTCCTATAGTTTTAAACCTTAAAACCATTACCCCTTTTCCTGTCAAAACAGGTCCTGCTAAAAAGATTGTCCCTATCTTTCTTATAGGCTCCCTTTAAGTATTGAAAGACCACAACAAGGTCTTCTTGGAGCCTTCTCTTCCAAAGGCTGATCCCTCTCAGCCTCTCTTAATAGAGAGTTACTCCAGACCCCTGATCATCTTTATGGCCCTCCTCTGGACCTTCTCAAGCAAGTCCTTGTCTGTTTTATGCTGGGTGCCCCAGAGCTGAATGCAGTACTGCAGGTGGGGTCTTGTGAGAGCAAAGCAGAGGGGGAGAATCACCTCCCTCTACTTGCTGGCCACAGGTATGCAGTAGTGTACTTGGTGCTTAATTAGAAAAAAAAGCTGTAGAACCTCTGAATGTATATACACACATCAAACTTTGTATCCAGTGAAAATGTAACAAAGTGATGCTTCTGTAATCCTTGTTTTATTATGTCCCTTAAGTTTTGTGTAATAAATTCACAAAATGCTATAGAAATGGATGCCAGAAAAAGATCTCTAGTGGATTTTTGTGAGCATGCCAGAAAACATTCTATAGATGGTAACATGAGAGAGAGTGAAATTACAATACCAAGTGCAGGATTTAGTTGAGAACACTAAAAGCATATAAAATTGTGGGAGAAGGGAAGGGAGGGGGAGTTGGCCTTCCCAGTAACTCCAGACTGCCAGTCCCTATGGTAATCAGCAGAGTCCTCAATACAGACTCTGTAAACATTAATAAAAAAAAAATCTTCATGTTATAGTATCACTTCTGTAAAAGTCTTGATTACCTTACATATAACTTGCATAATGTTGATAAAATATGTGAAATAATTTCAGACAGAGACTGGGAGCTGGAGCCACAGTTCCAATTATTAATATCAAAGGGTACAAATGATTGCAAAAATAGCAAAAATGCTTGCAATTAAAAAATATATCAAGCAATTTGTGCAATGTAACTGTATTACCACCCATAAACTTGAAGTACGGGTAACAATAAACCCCATCCACTTGAAACATACTAAGTGGGGCCAGTGTATATAGAATCACAGAATGTTCAGTTAGCTCAGTTGGTTGAGCATGGCCCTGACAGTGCCAAGGCCACAGGTTCGATTCCCGTTCTGTCCACATGTGTTGCCTGATCTAGTCAAGAGGTGGCATCCCTGGCCATGACACGGAGGTTGGACTAAATGATCTCTAAGGTCCCTTCCAGCCTAGGCCATTCTATGATTCTATGTTCAGGGTTGGAAGGGACCTCTAGAGATGGTTGAAGGGAACCTTTAGAGACCATCTACCCCACCCCCCCTGCCAGAGCAGGATCCCCTAGGGCAGCCACACAGGAACACATCCAGGTGGGTTTTGAAAGTCTCTAGGGAAGGAGACTCCACAACCTCTCTGGGCAGCCTGTGCCAGTGCTCTGTCACCCTCACAGTAAAAAAGTTTCTCCTCCTGTTGTGGTGGAACTTCCTATGTCCTAACTTAAACCCATTATTCCTTGTTCTATTACTGGGCACCACTGAGAAGAGATTGTCTCCTTCTCCTTGTCACCCACCCCTCAGATATCTGTGTATGTTAATAAGGTCCCCTCTCAGCTGTCTCCTTTCAAGGCTAAACAGCCCCAGTTCTCTCAGTCTATGTTTATAGGAGAGATGTTCAAGTCCCTTAATCATCCTCGTAGCTCTCCGTTGGACTTTCTCCTGTCTCTCTTGAATTGGGGAGCCTAAAACTGGACACAGTATTCCAGGTGTGGTCTCACCAGGGCAGAGGAGAGGGGGAGGAGAACCTCCCTAGACCTGCTGGACACACTGTTCTTAGTGCACCCCAGGATACTATCAGCCCTTTTGGCCACAAGGGCACATTGCTGTCCCATGGACAACTTCCTCTCCACTAGGACTCCAAGGTCTTTCGCCATGGGGCTGCTTTCCAGCAGGACATCCCCTAATCTGTACTGGTGCCTAGTGTTATTCCTCCCCAGGTGCAGGACTCCACACTTGTCCTTACTGAGCTGCATGAGCTTCAACTTCGCTCAGCTTTCTAACCTGTCTAGATCTCATTGGCTAGCAGCACAGCCTTCTTGTGTACCTTCTGGTATGCTTCCTAAGTGGTCTATTGGCATATAGGAATTGGGTCCCTACATACAGCTCACAGGTTGCTGGTGTGGTTTGTTTTTCCTATGGGACACATCTAGTAATCTTGCTAGCTTGCACTGTCCTTGCTCTTGTGCCTATGTTACTTTGCTCACAGAAAAAAAGTAAATAGAAAGTAACAAGTGGATTATGGTAGAGCAGTGTCTGTCTTTTGCCCAGGTCCTAAGCAGAAGGACTGACAATGAAGAGTCTGTTCCATACTTCTTTAAATTTTTTTTTAGTATTATGATTACTTGTTGGCTTTTTTTTCTTTTGTCATTTTCTGCAGCGTAACAAAGCCCATGTGATCTTTGAAAATGATTTATCTTTTCTAATTTAACACATGGAATATTTAAAGCTAAGCCTCAATTTGAGAGGTAGTAATAGTGAATTTCAAGAAGCTGTATAAGGTGGCAATCTCTGATTTGGAAGTCTAGTCTTGGAGGTATTAAGTCAACTGAATTCAGGTTCTTGTCTTTAGTTATGCTCATGATCCATGATGACTGATAATTTCCAGTGAAAGATTAGTCATATTCTGAGGTGCATGGCAAGAGCCAAGTAAATGACACTCCTGTGCCAAAAGGGGGACTTGTCCTTCTGACTGGTGATGTTGCTGCATTAAGCAGCCAATAACATAAGACAGCTTATACATTATAGTGTCCAGCAAGGCCTGGAGAAAACTGGGTTCCTTGCTCAGACTACTGTCCTCAACAGTTAAGATGAGTTTCTGTCAGACTAGTAGATTAAGGTTACACCATCAAAGCATCCAGAGAGCTGTTTCTCTCATCAGCTCCCAGCTTTACAGCTTTCCCCGCTTTTCCTATTGCAGCCTTCATACTTGCCTTATGCCTTGGGAGCTGCCTAACCTCAGCTGTGTGGAGATGGAGAAGCAGTGGCAGCACCGACTTCATCTCGCCAAAACTCCCCTGTGCACATATGCTTCTGGTGAACTGGACTTTGAGTCCACAAGTAACACTGTGATAGCTGCTCAGCAGCATACCTTCTGTGTGAAGAATGGATAGTCTCTTTTCTTGTTATGTATTAAGCTAGATAGTGCAGCTTCTGAGAAGATGAAGGTCTTAAATCCCAGAAGGCTTCTCTGCCAGGTGCTGTTGGCCTAAGAGAGTGCAGCCTTTTGGCTGTGCAGAGAGAATGGTGCAGCTGCCTTAGCAGTTGGGGAGGATCTGATGAGAAGGAGGATCTAATGGGGAGGATCCTGGCAGAACATGTCTCTGGGAGTTTATATCTGTGATACACAACCTCATGAGTATCAGCTTTTTCTTTGTGGGGTTATGTGGTTCTCCTGCCTAATGTTGCTGCTCAGGTGTCCATGTTGCTCCTCAAAATTTATCAAAGGGCTGCAGGCATCGAGGTCCGACTTCCAGATACTGCTATGGGAGCTGGCTGCAAAGAACAAGCACAGTGCTTCATATTGCCATGTTTTGTGAATCTAGCCTGAAACTACAGTGGCACCTGATGATCTACTCAGACTCCTTCTGCCCTCCAACTCTCACTCTGTTTACATCTCAGTGTGGCTCTTCTGCTACAGGGTTAGAAATAATGAGGTTTGGTGCTAATTCTAAGACACTGTGGGTCCTCAGCCTATGCCCAATCTGCTTCAGAGAAGAGCAAAGAATTCTCTACAGGAACTGTCTGAGTCTGTGTGAATCCAAAGTAGAGATATGCATGAGATGGAGACTAATATTAAATTTAATTAGACCCAAACTCTGGAAATTAAACTAAGAAAAATAAAGTAATACAGTAGTAGGAGAGGTTTCTGTCTCACAACTGAGGTTTGATTATTTTACTCCTTTCTTTCTGAATATGTAGCTTTCAGTTATTCAGACAAAAATAAATTTAAGCCAGTACAATAACAACTCCTTGTTTTCCACTTCCCTGCACTGTTTTCCTTCAAGTGTCTTTCCAGGATGATGAGACTTTTTTTTTTTCACTCTAAATACAGATATTAGATTGCCTGTCAATAAATAATAAAAGTAGTGTTTTTTTCAGGTTGCATAAATTATGTGGATCTGTAGATTTTATAACATGTTTACTTAGTCAGTGGTTGCTGAAATTCTTACAAAGTGTTTTAAGAGGCCACTGCATTGCTCTATAGATCAATTGCAGAAGGTGCCCTTGCATAGACAGAGAGGGTGGGTAGACTTATTCAGTGTATTTCAAAAGCAGTGCTATAGTGGCAGTGACTACCTCTAGAACTAACAGCCATCAGATGCCATTCCAATTTCCCTACTGATTATCCTGTGAGTGGGTACACAAGGAGCCCTGTATTAGTCTGAATTCATGATCAGTGTCTCTAATCTTCACAAAGGTTGAAAATCCATTCTCCTCCCCTCTGGTTAGAGAGCTTTCCAGCTGACACTGTAACCTGAGGAATATAGTATTTTGGTTTGAGGCTGGCTAATGTTACAAAGCTCTACCGGAAGCATTTTCTTTTTCTACCTTTTTTTTTTCTTTTCTTTTCTTTTTTTTTTTTTTTACATGGCTTGCTTGGGGACTATTTGGAAAAAGATTTGTAATCTTAGCCTTCATCAGACCACACAAGTCAAGAGGCTGATCCCCTCTTGGGCTTGTCAGCAGTCAGCTTATTCAGGACAGAATGTGAGCTGTGGTGTGATTGGGGGAGGCATGTTTTTTAGCCCACACTTGTAGATCAGTGTCATGGGGGGCCAGCAACACCGTGCCGTTTGGCAATAAGGGCTCATTATGTGCCTGTCCCCTGCGGTCGCACAGCAAGAGCTTGATGCTTCTGTTTGCATTGAATGGATATGGGGAGGGGAGCTCTTGGCTTCCTTCAGCTCTGAGTGCTTCCATTGAGACCTTGGTGAGAAGGCTTTCTAACTGAGCTCTGCTGCATCCTCCACCTTTTCAATTGTTTGGGATTCTGTGAGGGTGTGGAGGGTGAGATATAGGCTGTGGAGGCTGTGACAGCTTGGGATTGCACAGTGTGAGTACTTCAAATAGCGCTGAGTTTGCGAAGTTCTGTTTTAATAGGTAACAACAATGAAAGTTGTTGTTAGCTGTACTCCAAAGCTTCCCTAATGTAAAAAATCTAACTGTAAAGACAGGTATTGAAACAGAGCGTTCACCAGTCTGGAGAAGTGCAGTGGTAAATGTTTGATGTTGCTTGTTGCTGGCTGTAAGTGTTTAGATACAGCAGTATTTCCAGGGAGCTGAGCAAGGCCCACATAATCATGTTGTACTCTATACTAACTTCTGTTGGCTTCAGATCTATGAAGCCTTCTGCTATACCCACATCACCAGATGCCTGACAGCCAAGGAACAGAGCAGCCTCTGGACCCAAGCCAGCACCTTCCCTCAGAGCAGCCTTCCATCACGCAGCTGTGCCAGCCTGAGTCAGTGCTGCTGTGGTAGGTGCCTTCTGGATCACCTTGCAAAGGAGCTGCCAAAAACAGGTCCTTTGGCATCTGCAAAAGCCACAGTGAGTGGAGTTGGAGCTCTATTCTCATGTAAAGCCACACTCAGCAGTCCAACATCTTCCATTCTGACCACAGCTTCTTATCTTTCCCACACATCTTTCTGCACTCACCAGGCCCTCAAACCCAGTCTCTGCCACCTGTCCTTGGCACAGAATACCAAATCCTGTGCAATTCCTGCCCTAGCAGATGCAGTGTCTGCTGAATTGGAGCTGAAGCATATGCTGAAGTATGGAAATTAGTGTATAGTTCACGTGGAAAGTCACACACAGACGCAGTTAAATGAAATTTAGCAGGTATGTTTGTAGTAGACTTAAAAGAAAATGGCTGTATTGCTGGCTTCTTGTCATAACACACATTCTAGCACTTGAGCTGTGTTGGCATAGTTAAACACTGCAGCTGCCCCAAGGAACAGAGCTTAGCCTGGAGTAAAGGTGTCCTGTGTACTGCAGTTTACCTTCATACTGTGAGACAGTTGTGACAGTGTAGTTCCATTCCCACTGAGAGTTGGCAGATGCTTTTTACTTTCATTAGCTTTTTCAGGATTTTTGTTTTCCTTCTTCCTCCCCTTTGCATACCCCAAATATTTATACCAGGCTAACCAAACATAAGCTGATCTTATAACTGGAGCGGAAACTTGCAAACAACTTTGCTCCTGAAATTATTCCCAGCTGAAAAGCTGAGGTGTGCTCCTGCTTCCTGCCTTGTACATGGGGAGAAATAAATGCTCTTTCAGGGCTGCTCTAATACTCTTTTCTTGACTGTGTGGAGGTTGATGGGACTTAGCACTCTCTAAGATAAAGATTTTAACTTTTGTATTGCATTTTTATTTTCATATGTCCAATATTTTTGTACAGGCATAATGGTACCAATATATATATGCTTTTGTACATGAGAAATGTGTAGAATAGAGGGGCATTGGAAATGATAAAATTCTAGAGAGAGAAATGTATTTACATATACAAATTTCACTTCCAAAGAAGTCTTTGATATGTTACATCCATTTTAGGGGTTCCAGGAATCACAGGCAGTAATTACAAGTGATTCCATGCACACAAAAGAAATTAAGCAAAACTGTAATTAGACAATTTGATAATTAGATCATTAACAAGCATATAACTATGTAAATGGAAACAGCTATAAGTACAAAACTGTATCTTGTTGCTATCTGGTACTACATCAAAGCTGAGGAGCTTTCATAAGCAAATGTAACACACCCTGAGTTAATGTAAAACTGTTAGAAAAAAATTTCAGTGGATTGCTCTGGGATTTTTCTTTTCTCTGTTCACTTTATTAACAAAAACAAAACTAAGTGCTAATAAAAATAGTTATGCACATACAAAGTGTTAAGTATGGTATCAATTAACCTGAAGTTGGAATTAGTGCACAGAGTGAGGTGGGATGTCACAGCTGAGGGGCAGGAGAAGGGTCAAAAGGGTATCTACTGGCTTTGGGACCCATGTACCTGATAAGCCTGGTGAGCCTGAGGCTTGCCTGCAAAAGGCTTCAGAAACCAGGCGAGGGAGTATGGGCATTGTATTGCTGGCAAGAAAGGAACAGGATGGTGGATGGTGATACTTTTCCCTCTCTGAGGAGAAAAGGGGTTTCCAAGAGAATGAGTCACTGAAATGTAGTTTGAGCTCTGTCATGATGGGAGTTTGAAGAATCCTGAGGCAGGAGAAAGCAGAGCAGGCAGTTTTGTGGGTGAATGGCTTGGAGTGAGAAGGAGGTGGTAAATGATAACAGGTCAATTTTACTGAGGGGGAAAGATTTAGCAGATCGAAGTGAGACTGTGAGAGCCTGTATGGCTAGACAGCAGGGGACATTAGCTGCCTGTGGAGCGAGTGACTGTCAGCACCTGGTATGTGGCTAATATTTAAAGCAGCAGCTTTATGCAGGCCTGGTATGTGTCAAGGAGGATGTTTCAGACAGGTGCTGTCAAACCTCAGAGCTGCTTACAGGATGCTCTCATACAAGTTCTGTCCAACTGAAATGCAGCATAAAGTTTTTTGGGACATCAGGATGACATACAATGCTAATAGAGATGTGATTTTCCTTCTAGGTCAGCAATTCCATATCTTTGCTGACCCCACCAATAGACCTTCAAGTTACTTGGATCAGAAATTAGCTGGAAAAAAAATATTCTTTTCATAGATCATGGCCTTGACTTCTCTCCTTCGTCATGTCTCCTCCTGTCCTTGCCTCTCCCCAATTCACAACATGAGCTTCAAGTAGGTATTTTGTCTTTTTCCCCTGCAACCAAACTTGCACGGTGATCAGACTTTTCTCCATGGTCTTAACTACCCCTCTAGCTTTCACACTGCCCACTTGCTTGATTCTAGGCACATTCACATGAAGGAAATAGCTCCCAGGGAAGACACGTAACAACTCTGCAGATGTTGCTTTGCATATTCTTTAGTTGAGTCAGGATAAAAAGCTGGTGTGAGGTTTAACTGCTGCTGAATAATAAGAACAAGTTTGTGTGCAACTTGGAATGTTCTGCATGTACAAAGACTTGAGAATTGGTGCAGAGGGGATACTTGCACCCATGTTTTTAACAATATCATCTATCTAATGCAAAATGGAAACAGAGAAGAGGCAAATACATTTAAATTTTTCATATGCCTCTGACTGTGAATGTGCATGGGAGAGACTTCTGTTACTGTGAAGTGACTATTGTCTTTGCAATATACTTTCCCAGTGGTTAGAAAGAAAATTATTTCTCTGTTTCTTAGATGGCACACAGATAAGTTCCGTGTGATTTAAATAAAATGGGCAAGATTTTACTTTTACTTGCATTTTTGCAGAGATTAAGATTACTTATGTTGCCTGGTGTTTTCATATTAAAGGACATGAAAAAAGCTAAAGTGTGAGATTCAAATAGTTTTGTTAAACTGCAGTAAAACTCTCCAGGTTTTAACTTACAATAATTAGTGCTGTACTAAAGCTTGCAATGCTCTAATCTAGTCAATCCATATCCTTTACCTTCCCAACTCCTCTCCATTCAAGTTGAGAAGGACAGTAATCAGAAAGACAGATGTCAGCAGAAAAGACCTTGCATGAGGGCTGCTTGAGGAGAGCGTATCCCATGTGAACAAAAGGTAGCTTTGCTGAACCAGGTTGGTACCTCAGTGTGGAGAAATTGGCAGAATTGTTTCCAGAAGTTGAGTGAATAAAAAAACACACACCAAAAATCCACAAACAAACAACGCTTCCCCCCCAAAACCCCACAACCAACCAAACACAAAACCCCATAACAAGAAAAAACAAAACAAAAAGGAGGATTGCACATGCAAAGGCAAAGCTCCTTATCCATTGTAAAGGCTACTAATATCCTTTATCAATCTACTGATATTTTTTTTCTACAAAACAGTGATCTTGCATACAATGTAATGGTGCTAATGTATTATATGATTAGAATTATATGATCAGTCAGTTGAGTGTAGCGCTAACAGTGCTAGGGTCGTGGGTTCGATTCCCGTTCAGTCCCCATGTGTTGCCTGATCTAGTCGAGAGGTGGCATCCCTGGCGGCAGGGAGGCTGGATTAAAATGATCTCTAAGGTCCCTTGAGCTTAGGCCATTTTATGATTAGTAAGTATGCAGAAATAGTTAAACCAAACAGGATAGAGAAGTAAGCCAAATAGGATAGCCAATTTTTGGTTCTGATGCACGTGAATTGTAGATGTGCTGAAGCTGAACAGATCTGATAAAAAATGCTATATACTGAACAGATTTCTTGAGAATACTGTTATGAAATAAAAATCTCATTTTTTCTACTGATTGTTCATCTAAAAAGGGATGCAATTCTCACGTTTGTAAAACAGTTATAAGAAGTGTCATCTTGCTAAAACTCCCCCTTATAACTCAGAAGAACAGTATGTATATAGGTGTCACAAATACTGTCCGACCTTCACACTTGGAATATTTAGTTACCATTCTTCAGGTATAACAGCTGTTTGAGAAACCACTGGTTACAGTGTTAATAGTAGCTCAGTACTGGCATTCTTCAAAGAACTGTAATGCTCTTCTCACAGGAAAAGCAAGCTAAACTTTGAAAATGTGGAGGTGTGTCAGAGTGGTAATTGCTGCTATAGCCTAGTTGCTCAAAGAGGTTCAAGTGATGTGTTGATTTGATGTTTATGAAAGCTTGCAATAATGATGAAATTTGAAAGGATCAAAGAAAGACTAATGTTATTTCAGTATTTTAACAGGTCTGGCCTGTGTAGTCACAGGTCAGTCATGCTTCTTGCTTATCCTTGAGGAGTTTGAAAGGGTGGGTAAGAGGATATCAGCAATTAAGAGCAATGTCTTTATGAATGGCAATCAGAAGGATTTTATGAAGAAAAGGTATCATATTTGCCACTCTGATGAGAAGTGAGATGAAACATTTCATTGGTAGAGCTAACGATTTGTGAATTCTTGAAAGCATCTGATTCTAACAATAACTAGGTCAAATTTGTAGCCAGCCCCCAGTAGAATGAAGAGGCAGCAATCGCAAGCGAGTTCTGTGAGGTGACTAGAAACATGAGTGAAAATGCATCTGTGATACATCTGGATTGCATGCATGGCAAGACTGCGTATGGCAGTGATGCAGAAAAGTGCCTGAGGGTCAAGGTGAACAGTCAGTTGAACACAAGCTCATAGTGTGCTCTGGTGGCTAAGAAAGCAAATGCAATCCTTCAGTGTTCAGGCAGGAAAATGTACAGCAAGGAGGAGAGAACGGAGCTGCTGCTTTTTCTAGCACATGAAGCTTTTGCAACTCAGAGTTTGATTCTATTTTTTGTGCTATAGAAGGGATACTGACGCATTCTGCCCCTTTTGGCAACAGCTGAGTTTTTCTATCCCAGAGCTGTAAGCTTCCCTCCAGGATACCCTAGGTGTGCTGTGGCCACAGATTTTGTCTGGGCTGCAGAGCTCCTAGACAACTGCATAGGAAAGCTCATTAGACAAGGCTTGGATTTGTACCACTGAATGTATATTTAGATTTTCCTGCTGCTATTTCATCTCTTCTTCCCAACCCAATTAAAAATCTGGCTGCTGTCTAGCTATCAAATGGTAACACAAACACCTGTGTGCCAGATGTGTACAACTTTAAGTCCGTCACTGCTGATCCATCAGAGCCATAAACCAATCCATGGAGCAATTAGAAAACACTTTTTGTTCTTCCCCTTCTTCTGTCTCTCCTCCCCATTTTTAATCCTATTTTTTTTCAGAGTTTTCTTTCTTCTGTTTCCCACTGCTGTCAGTTTTTAAGGTGAGCCTTGCTCAGACTGTCTGTTTCAGATAAGAAAACAGAGAGCCTGCACCAAAGCAGCATGTCTTTCTAGCTGCAAAGTGGCTGGCTTATACTGACATATGTTGTATTAAAAAAAAGTCCAAATGTCAGTAGTATGTGCCAGCTTGAGAAAAACACCTTGAAAATAGTAACGTTGTGAGGGCTACACCACACAAGATTAATATTTGATTTTTCCTTTTGCTCCCCCCCTCCCTGAAAAGAATAGTCCCCAGACACATTCTGGAGATACTGACTGTAGGACAGGGAACACTCATGAAAGCTAAAGTCAATACCAGAAAGCATTTTTTTCAAATGTGAGGGATGAAAATGGTAATAGTTAAAGAGATGGGAATATGATAACACTGTAGAGTGTTTTGTTGCAGTTGATAAGACAGTCTTTTTACTAGGGCTTGCTGGAAACAGCCTCTTGTAAAAAGCCTCTTTCTTATTCCACTATGTTTTCCTTATGACCTCTCCTTTTGCCCAGGTTCCCTACTTACAGCTCTCCAGTCCAGGATTGCCTCCTCTCTTCTCTCCCCAACATGTAGTAACAGTGCTTTGGGGGGAGGGGGGAGGAGTAAAACATACATGACACACTCCTGCTTGGGACAGGAGAGAGTTTTAGAAGGGCAGGATGGAAATACATGCTCCTCTTCTAGCAAAGGAGATAGTTTCATTTGCTCAGGTAGGAGTGATAATGGATGGCTTATATGAAGAAATGTTAGTGTGAGGGAACTCTGTGACAGAGAGAGGGGAAGCAGTGTGGTCTTGCCCAGAGAAGGTGTCAGCTGTTATGTACAGAGCAATAGAAAAAAGGGGGCTGCCTCGCTGCTCCCTTGGTCTTGCTCATGTGCAGCTTTGGCTTCTACTTACCTAAACACTGCTTGTGCTAGAGGAGATGCTGCCACCTTAGATAATTCAGATGGTTCAGTCTTTACTTAGCAAAGCTACCTGATTTTTATCCAAGGGTTCCCAGTTCAGTTCGATGATACAGTGATACTAACTTACAGTCATAGCATGTCTCCTGTCATGCTTATCTGAGGAAAAACTCCCACTGACTTTGGTTTATTTGAACATACTTTTGCTTTAACAGAAAGGATGCTATCGTAACAGTGAGGAGCTATTTTTCAACTGTTGGGATTCTGGAATGCTGAAAACATCAAATCTCTGAAATGTAGTCTAGAAGATGATAGGATATGTTTAAGTTAGGATGCAGAGTCACTTGGAAAATAGCCCAAGTGCCTCTGGAAAGTAAATTTACAAGTATAATCTCTTTGTTGGGCTGGAAATACACCCTCAAGAGAGAAAGGAGAACAGAAGAGATTTTCATTTTTTTTCTAAATAGAGACCAACCATGGACTAATGGGATTATGTTTAGAGCAGAGATGTTTGCACAGTCATGGAAAAACATATGTTTTTCATCAGGGGTAAGGCTTCCCCTCCTGCCAATGTTTCTTAATTAGTTCTTTTATTCCCTGCCTGTGAGAGTCTGGAAAACACACTTCTTCCCCGGCAGAACTTTGGTCGTTTCTTTTTGCTACTTCTCCCCTCACCTTATGTGATGGATTACATACCAGCTGTGATTTCTGCCTGGACCCCTTCAGAAACAAAAGAACTCCGTGAGTCTTCTGTAAGCATCTTTGAGCAGAAGCTGACCTCTGTGATTTAGTTAGTATTGACTGCTTTGTTTTTCCCGGAAAAGCAGTGGCGTAGAACTACACAATTTCATAAGAAATTCTTGAGATCCAATGTGTAGTTGAGTTTTCTCTGAGGTAATAACATAAGGTTATAATGCCTAACTCGTGTAGGCTATAGTTGACCATATCAAATGCAATTGTGCACTAAATCTTAGAGAGTATGTCCTATAATAGCATCTGCCTGCTAAAAGTTTGCAAACAAGTAGTTTGTGCATGAGGTATTTGTATATGAATTTGTGATCAACTAGGTTGCATGTAACATATAAAAGTGCAAATTGCTCTTCCCATTTCTTGCCCACCGGTTGAGTTCTGTCTGCTTCATCAAGTGTTCTTGTGCGCTTTGTGTAAATACCTGTGTGAAACACTGCTTCATGCTGCAATAGGTTGTTTACTTTCTCTGTTAAGGAAGATGGGCACCAAGCTGGGTAGCAGGAAGGAAAGGATTATTCCCTCGTTAGTCTGTTTACTTAGGGGTGTTAAAATATTATGAAAACTACACAGCAAAGTTCAGGTTTACAAAGGGAGATGAAAGAGAGGAGGATGCTTCTGCATTATCTTACATGATCATATAGTAATGTTATTCCTCCTCCTCCACGAGGTGAGGACTGCATTTAGCTTCATTCAGGTGTCCGTGTTCTTCAGCACTTCTTAACTAGTGCCTGTTTGCTGGCTACATTTTCACCAGGTAAAGCAAGAATTCCTCAGCATACCTGCCTATGATGGATCTCTAGAAAGCCAAACTTCCTTAACTTTTATGTCTTTCCCATGTGGGTTTTTAGTCCAGGACCAAAATAAAGGGATTAATTACTAGCTGGTTACAGTGGAGAGGATGAAAAACTAAACATAGCTGGAATTGGTGTTTACTTGAGCTTGAAAACTCAAAGGTAATGTGAAAAGGCGCCTTGCAACAAAGCTCAGTGTGCACTTGGGTTAGTTCACAGCTTGCCTTGTGCATTTATACTATGGTCTATGTTGTGACTGATCTGATGCTTTCAGACCTCTTACAAGCCTTCATTTGTTTATTATAGGAATAGGAGTTTATAGTAATGCTGTTTATATTAAAAATGGGTGAACCATTACAGTAATAAGAGAAACAATCATAAACCTTTGCCCTGAACTCAAACCAAACTCTTGTGATTTCTAAAGTTCTGATTCAGTTTTCAGTGTCACTGTACTTTGTTTTGTCAGGACTGGAAATGAGTGCCAAAATATAAATGGTATTTCCAGTGTCAACCTCTGATTTCACAAGCAAATCTGCTGTCATGCCAGGGAGCACGGAGTTTCTTAGACTTCACAAGTTTTGGTAGCGAGTATCACCTCTCCAACTCCTGCTGCTTAGTACAGCTAGTTCAAAGCGCTTCTCCCAGGGAGGCTTGTCCATCATTATTTCATGTGGGACAAGACACTATCATATGCCTTTGGGATAAGATAGTGTTTATTTAACTAATAATAAGCATTCCTAGGGAACTGTGTGTGGATGATTGCTTTCAGATGAAATACTGAACCAGAAAGTGTAATGTAGTTGCGTTGCCCTACTATGCAAGCAAGGGCGTAGTGACTGTCAGCTTTTGGCCTCCTTCCTGCTAAATGTGTTGCAAGCCTGTCAGCTGATTCTTCTGTGATACTATAGTTGAGATGCCCAGTGCAGAGTCAGAACCTAAACTCTCCTTTAGGCTCTATCAGTTTTGTTTCGAGAACAAAATGTGACTAATGTGTTTCTGGAACCTGAGTTTCTCCAAATTTATTTGCCGGCCTGTAGGCTTTTCTGTTTCATATTCCAGACTCGGATCCAGTCTTGAGCTATACATCTAGTAGTCTGATAGATTAGTAGGGGCAATCTTGGGAGTAATCAATTCAGGTTGTGCCTGTTTTGCTTCTTTCTGCTTCTGAGGAGGAACAGTCTTCCTTATTCCCTTTCTCCTCTGTCTCTCTGTTTATTGTTTTATCAGCAAATGATCTGATGTTTGTTTTAACACTGAGATGAAGCTGAATTCACTGCTGTCCAGCACTCTTTAAAGTTGGTGTGCTACTTGAATATTTATATCACACTGACATTTGCTTACTTTGGAGAAAGCTTTATTTCCTTAGAATATTTATCATAGTATCCAGGAATTTCCATGTTGAACTGCTGCTGGATCTGAATGTTGTATATAATTACCTGGGTTCAAGCCCAGTTGCCTAAGGAAAGTTAACATTCAAAGAACAATAACTAGCTCTGTGGCACTAGCTAGCTGAAGGAAGAGCTGGCAAGGATTTTTCCTCAACTGATGTGGAGCAGCCTGGAAAGAAGACTCACATCTCACTTCAGCTGTATATGTAGCTTTGTGTAGCTCATTATGGGGAAAGTAGAGAGTCCTTTCCCTGTATACCTGGCATCATGGATGGGCTGCCTATATCTGATGTGATCTGTTGACCTAGTTATGGTCTGAGATGGAGAATAAGATTTGACATCTTTTGCATCCTGTTTTTTCCCCCTGATTTCCACTAGTCCCTTTCTTGAAGGTTAAGGGGGGAAGAGTTAGTGCAGAATCCAGTTCCTGCCTTCCTGACACACTTTGATGCTCTGACCCCTTTTATGCATAGAATAGAAATGACCAGCTTGAGACTTGATCAGATCTCAGCCTCCTGTTGTTTCCCATCAGCTTATATGACTCTCTTGGGCTTCTGGGGCTAGAACTGCTCTTTTGCTGCTGTGCATAAAGAGGCACCATGATTTATGAATCAATTAATCACTGCATGCTGAGGAGCTGTTCATGGTAGTTAAACAGTGAAAATAAAATGCTTCAGTATATAATAAAGAGTGAACAAAATGAATATGACCCTCTACCAGTGAATTTTCTTCCTCCCTCCAATATCTTTCCTAGCACAGCCAAATTATCAAGACATGAAACTTGTCTGTCTTAGATGGCATGGGGTTAATCAAATTGCTTGTTAAGGGTGATATCTGTTTGTGTGACTTCCACACCCCTTTCCGCCCCCCCCGCCCCTTGCACTGTTCCACTCTGATTTTAGTTTGCTACTAAAGCTGATAAAGCCACAAAGATGTGAAAAGAAACCAAAAAAACAAAAAAAAAATTCAATGCTATTTGTTGTAAATGTTTTGAGTAGTCATAAGAAAATCCACTAATAAGTCTCCAAAACCTAAGGAGGGGAAGATGAATTCTGCCCTACCTTGTCTGTTAAACCACAAAAATGTGGTGTGAAATTGCCAAGAAACATTTCCATCATATAACTGTCATTGTTTGCTCTGTGTAACATGCACATTATCGTTGTGCATTTCTAAAATTGCACGATGCTGTAAGAACTAGGCAAGTTTGGGGATAAGCTGTTGCTAAGATTTCCTGTTTGGCTTCACAACCTGCTGAAGCACTTTGCAGTTTAGACTGGCATTCAGTGATGGCAGTCAGATCAGGGTGGCATATGGCTCTGTGGAGAGCAGCACTGACATTCGAAGATCTACCCATGAGGTAAGGATATAAGGCGGGCGGTTTTAAACCCAATCACATGGCTTTACAACAAAACTATGCTTTCCAGGAAGAAAATTATTATTTACAAATCATTGACGTTATGTGTTTTACTTTTCTAAATAAAATTATTTATTTTACCATTTCAGTAGATACCCAGAAGAGTGGTAGAATATTTAATTAACAGAAAAATGTTGGTTTATTTTTTTCTTTCTGGCTGAAAACTGTGTTCTTGGTAAATTAAATGCTGAAAAAAGTATTTGAAAATGTTATCAAATATCCATCTGTTTTGAATTCTGAAAAGGATTTTGGGAGAGTGATGATACTTCTGTTTTTTCATATTTTTTTTCTCTTTACAGACAGGCTTTGAAAGTTACATTTTTGTTGCAGAGTGTTTCTTGGATTTTTTGAGTACTCAAAGCTGGCATTGATGAGTAGATGAATTTGTGAACTTTGCTACAAGCCTGCTGGCTTTAGTGAAGTTGCTCTTGAGCTCACCTGTGTAACTAAGAGTAGATTTCATTCAAGCCAGAAATTAGGTGCAGTGGTGTGAAGCAGGTTAATTCATTCTCTCTGCCATGCATTGAAGCTTGCAGTGGAATTATAATATTTGCCACTTATCAGTAAAAGTAAAAGAATTTTTTTCTTTGTTACACAATCTAGTTTCTCATTTTTTGTTCAGCTCTGCTGCTGGCATATGTTGACTGTGTCTAATGGCTTTTGTTTGTATTCTGAGCGTATCTCATAAATTGGCTTTTGAAATACACGATCAGCAGTAATAATGTTTCACTGTGGTCACCATGGTTAAACATTTGTCTCCTGTCACCCCCTCCCCTTTCTCTGTTTTGATTTTTTTAGGATCCAGGTCTCTCATTGGTGATTCATGACAAGCTCCAAGTTCCCAATACCATTCGTAAGGCTTGGAATGAGAAGGACAACAGATGCGATGTTTGTGCCACACACCTGAACCAGCTGAAGCAAGAGGCCATTCAGATGGTGCTGACCTTAGAGCAAGCTGCCAACTCAGAACATTACGATGCCTCGCCAGGCTCTCCCCCACCTCTCTCCAGTGTCCCCACGTTAGTGAGTCCCCGTCACATGGGCAGCCTGCAGCCCAGGGACTGGGCATATGTGCCGGCTCCTTATGCAACATCTAATTATACAGGCTTTGTTGCCAACAAACACAGTGGAAAACCCAACAGTCTAGGAATTGTCAATGGGGTGGAGAAGAAAAATGGCTCTCCTGGACACCAAGCCAAGGTCAGCTTTCAAATGGCCACCAGCCCCAGCAATGGCAACGTTCTCAACTCTGTGGCTATTCAGGCTCATCAGTACCTTGACGGCAGCTGGTCTTTGTCAAGAACGAATGGTGTCACTCTATATCCCTACCAGGTAAGTACTTGAAAATAACAAAATGTTTCTTTTCTTCCCATTGAAACTTGCATGGGCATACTAACACTACTTGCACCTGTTGGGCAGAAGTAGTGCCATTCATATAGTGAGCACCAGAACAAGGTGTGCCATAAATTCCTTTTTCCCCGATAGGGCATTGAGATGGGAGAGACACAGATCACAGCCAGTATTAATTAGAACACCTTTTGTTAACTTAGCTGTTATAAACATAGAACTAAGCTGTTGTTTTAAATAGCACATAGCTCTTCATACAATATATGCAGTTATTCTCTCACACAGTTCTCTCTCACTCTTGCTTTATAATACTTGGTTTGAGCAGCAGCTGGGACCCAATTGCACTTGTTTTACTAGTACGCAGAAAGCTGCGCTAGTGCACCAGTGACTTTGGATTGGTATTCAGGAAGTATGCAGGAGGTCTTTTGGTTGATCATGTGTGCTTATGATCCTATAGTTTTTTGTCTACATATAGTAGGCACTACTCCCAAGTTACATACCTTCTTAGGGATGCTGTGTGTGCTGGTGGCCTTCTGCAGGTTCAGCTGATTCTTGGTCTGATTTTTATCAGTTCTCATGGTTTCAGCAGGTCCTCTAGTCTCCATAGCAGTTCTGGGGAGATTTTCATGTGCTTCTCAGCATGTATTTTTCCTCCTCTTTGGCCTACTGCTTTCTACCTATAGAACCCATCCATACCAGCTGACACAGAAGTGGCTTTTATGACAGGAGGTAGACTTTCCAATGCACTTAGCTGCAAGTTGTGGGATCTTCAGGGTGCCCAAATGCTCGCAAATTATAACATAAGCTGATTCTTTCTGAGTTCTAGTCCTTCCTATTGGCATCCTTAGGTACATAAATATCTTTGGAAGTTGGTTTTTCTACTAAGTTATGAACAGATTGCAAGATACATAGATAAATTAGTATTTAACATTTATCAGTATGAGTAACCACTATTGCAGCCAGAAAAAAATGATGTTATTGATAAGCATTAAGATATTGTTGTGCACCAAAGAAGGCTTGGCAAAACCAGAAGTGAACTACAACTATTTTATCTGGAAAATATGCGACTTGAGCTCTGTGGAGTTATGCTCTACTGAACCTGAATCATATCTGGGCAGGTCAGTATGTGATCAGAGTTTGATCTAAGAAAAAAATAAATCTGAAATGACTTGGATCTAGGGAAAAAAACCTAAACAAAGAATGTACATTAAGAAAACTTAATTATTAGTTGTATTAGAAAAATCAGATCAGTTTTATTGCATTCAAAATGTTTTGGTTTTTCTTCTCTGAAAATGTATTTTTTGTTTACCTTTTAATAATGTTCACAGTTCTTAGATGGTTCATTTTATCTTAAAAATATTCACTAAGGAGAATCTAATATTCAAAACTTTCCAGACTGATCCTGTAGTTTGGCTTCAGTTAGATTAAGGACTGTTCCTCATCCCTTCCCGCTCCTCTTAAAATACAAAAGACACAGCACCTCTCTCCCTTCCCCCTCTGCCCCCTCAACAAACAACCAAACAAAAAAACCCCAAACAAATGTAGCAGTGTAGATCTATGATGGACTGTGTTGATAGCAAGGGTTTTTGGGAATTAGTCAAGTAAGAAGAAAAACTTTGAAAGGCAATTTATTTGTAATTTGAAGTAGTAGAAAAATTCAGTATGAGGGTGACAAGACTTTGGAATAAATTGCCCAGAGATGTTATGGCTGCCCCCTCCCTGGAGGTGTTCAAGGCCAAGTTGGATGGAGCCTTGAGTAGCCTGATCTAGTTGAGAGGCGTCCCTGCCCATGACAGGGAGGTTGGATTAGATGATCTCTAAGGTCTCTTCCAGCCTAGGCCATTCTATGATTCTATGAAAAATGCAAGATTTGCTCTTCTGCTTTTGTGTACAGAAACCAATCTTACTTGCTACACATTTTGAGAATGTTTTAGATCTCTTTTCCATATAAATATATGTTGTTATGTACTTACAGTTACAAAACTCTGATGGGGAAGAGCACTAGGAAGATGAATTTGTTATCTCATCTTAATTAGAACACTTCTTGATTTGAATTAAAAAAGAGGTGCTAGCTACTTACTTGGAAATGTCTATATATTAATTAAATTTTCTTCCCTTCCCTCAAGAACAGTGATTAGAAAAATCTCACTGTGCATTAACTAAGAAGAATAAAAAATAATTTGTTAGGTTGAAAAGCCTTGCACTTCACACAGAAAGGTACAATATCTTTCTACATCATAATCTTGTTAAACTGATGTCCAGGGAGAAGTCTGTTTTACAGCTCTAAACTTAATGGAGCCTGTTGTAGGTACCTCCCATTGTCAATTAGATTTTGTTAGACAGTCTAGATAACTTGACAGAAATGATTGAGTACATTGAAAACTGGTTGGTTTTTTGTTTTGTTTTGTTTTTTTTGCCTTAAAGTATCACCGAAAAGAGAAAATATTAGTTTGGAAGTGATATTCTGTGGCTCAATTGACTTGCCGCAATTTTAGGCACCGCAAAGTACTCCTGTTGTTCTAAGTTCCAGGATGTTACCTCCTTTCTAGGATCTTCCTCTCCAAAGTGCCTAAAATTAGAACTTTCTTATGGGGAATGAATTAGAACTTTTGTTTCAGTTCTAGGAGGGGGAAGAAAAAGGACCACACCAAAACCAACCCACAAAACAAACAAAAACCCCCCTATAAAAACTAAAGTGAGTGTTGTGATATCATAGGGCTGTAGCATATGGCAACTCTTTTAAATGACACTATTCAACTACTTTTGCAGAAAGAGTAGTTGCTATCAGGAGTAAGTAAAACAAATGTGAATTTATACACTAATAGATTTAGTAATATACTAGATGTTTCAAGTCTGAAAACTAGAAATGTATGTTAGATATAAAAGTAACTTTCTAATAATTTCATGGATGCATTATGAGGACTCATTAACAGAGTCTCCTAAGAATAAGTCAGAGAAATAGCTGCTAAGAGTTTTTTGGGCAAAGCTACTTCCACCTACGGATTAGGAGGTGGCATACATGACCCCACCAGTCCCCACTGGTCCTGTTTTATGTGATTCCATCTTTAGCTACCCCTTGACTAGACAGAAACAAAGATCTGGTTGCAAAAACTTATGATGTCCTCTTGGCCTGTCTCACAAATGAACAGCTGATGCTTTCTGTAAGGGGCTAAATTAAATTTTTATGTTACAAAACAGAGAATCAGAGGCAGGGAAAGGGATTTGATTGAATTTTTTTTTTTTTTTAAATAAAAAGCATGTCCTGTTAAAACCCTCTTACAGACATTGGAATGCTGAAATGGTTATCTGATCAGCAAAAAAGTGACCCCTTTCTGTTGAATATATGTAGGAAAATACCAGCTTAAATTCAACAGTATTTCATCCAGAGTCTGAAAATTGTGCTCTTTCATTCAACAGCAGGTAGCATTTGTATACCCTGGGGACTAGACTGTATTTTAATACCTGTAAAGGCTTGTGTTGATCTCCCTATCACTCAAAGGGATTTTAATATTCCCTACTCAGAGAAAACTCATTTAAATTGGTGAGGTTTTATCTGAGGGCTGTAATTTTTTGGGCAGCTGCAAATGTGAATTACTGGATAACACAATGCTAAGTATGTTTCTGTTGCTTGCCAGTTATTACATAACACTTCCAAAGAAAGAGAAACCTTTGGGCCTGAGGTAGTAATGTAGGAGCCAAAAGTCCAACTACCTTGATGAAGTGATTGTTTCTCATGACTTTTATAGAGAATGTGATACTAAATTGAATGCATAATGGTTTTTTTTTACTTTATTATCTAAAGTTGCTAAAGTAGCTAAAACAGGAACACCACATTAAACAATAAGGTAGATTTGAGTCCTTAGTAGTTCAGACTGAATTAGGGCTTCCTTTCAAAGGGAGAGGAAAATAGTGACGAGATCAAGCTGGTTGCTCAAAACCCTCTGCATGGTTCTTGCATATCAGTGTGCCTCTAAACCAAAAGCATGGCATCAGCTGCATTGTGGTGTGAGCCGCAGAACGTAAACCAGTAGTGGGCCTTTCCTCAGGCCTCTAGTTACCTTCCTGGATCTGCATGAGAATTGTTTCATGCCTTGAAGTAGATTATTTAACAAGGCAAACAAAAAAAGGACAAAATTTAGCAGAGCATGTTTGGCAGATTTGAATGACAGGAAGTTAAGAAAGAAGCAGAGAACTGGAAAAGGCCAACTCTTCCAGGAATAATGTGGGCAGTGAAAGGGAAGGATGGGTAACAGAAATTCCAGCTGTTGATGTGGGTGAGCACCTCCTGCTCCAGACATTGAAGTTGTGAAGTTTTAATTTGGTAAGGAAAAATCCATGTAAGAATTTGAGTAGGAGTTCTGTGAACATAACTATGTTTGAAGAAAAAGTGTTCCTTTCTCCCCTGCACTTAAAAAGACTTTTTTGACCAAAACTTTGGAAAATGAGATCTTAAACTAATGAGAGCCTCTTGGCCCCAGGCGTAATGATCTCAAGCTTATTCAGAGAGTTATCAAAAGGCTTTGTTTGTGTGCAATTGATGAAAGCCTACAGTATGTGCTTTCTATTTCCCCTTCATGTATAGTGTGTATTTAGAAGAACACTGTTCTCTGAGAAAGTACCAGCTTGTTCTGGAGTTTTGCAGTGATGAATGATTTGTTTGGAGTTTACTTAGGGTCATAACTGTCTCATAACACATCAGTTCTCTCGGGCACAGGCTTTTAAAAAGAGACTGCTAATGAATAGACTTGGGCACAAGATGGGGAGTTGAGATACAGAGCCAATGCTTGTGTGTGTGTGTGGGGTGGTATTCTCATCCAGGATTTTGATTCCAAACTTTTTTCCAAGTCCTTTCTGTCTGAATTATTTCTCTTCCACTTACTGCTGCTTTTGTCAATTCTTAAAGAGTTCAGCATGATAAAGCTAAAATGTTAATGATTGCTACAGCAGTGCCAGGGTAATTTAAGGAGATTCTAAAGCATATAATGTAAAGTATAGAAATCAAGTTGCTTTCTCCATCTGTAGACTAACAGGTGTCTTCTAAAATTATTCCATGTTTCCTAGAGCCAGACCTATTTTGTCAAAGCATCTTAGCAACAAAAGAAAAGGAAATTTCTGTACTGTCTTTTCTAGTACTGTGTTTTTGTATGACCACACACAATTCAGTATGAGATACCTAATGTGGAAGCTATTTTGCCTTTGGGCAGTTAAGGTTTTGGTCCAGAATTTTTTTAATCACTTATGTTTCAATAGAAGTTCAGTCATGAATGTATTAGATCCAAATTTGAGACAGATGGCTCCATGAACATAGTAGAAAACACTGTTGCTATTGCTGTGAGCTCATGAATGATGATGCTGAACAAATGTGTGCAACTGCTTGCACTGATGTGTTCTTCCATTCTGTTACCTGGACTCACAACAAAATAACTCTAGTGGGGCTGTAGATGGAAAGTACAGGAATTTTATTTCCAAAGATTGCTTGACTGGACCTAGAAACAGATTGTCAAACAAATTATTGGCACTGAAATTATATCCCTGCTTAATTATCTTCCCTCATGCATTAGTTATCTCTGAAGTAGTTTTCCTCTGGCTAAAAGCCTTTTTAAACCTCATCACTAATAATTAGATATGACCCTTCTAAAGTCAGTGTATGTCATCAGCTGACATTTTGCCATAATTGTTTGATCATTCAATTTGTACATTACAGGAGTTGGCTATTTGTATGTCATTCTTGCTGCCCACGATGACAACTAGCAGCCCAGCTCTATACTGATTCTCTGATTCTCATCCAGAGGGGAAACTGAAGTCTGTGAACTGTAGGAGAGGGTTTCTTTTTTGCATTACTCTGATGTGATTTGATCTCTTAGAGCATTTTTATGCATGGCTTAATGACCTTAGAATCATTACTTTTCCACTTCATGATACTGGGGTGACCAAGGGAAGAAAGAGGTAAAGGGTATCCCATGGACTGAAAAGAGCTAAGTAGGCTTATCCTATGAGTATGAAAACCCCATGACTCAACTGTGATGTGAGGAAGAAATCTGTGGACTATTAGTTAATCCTGTAAATTAGCAAAAGCCAGAAGATCACAATTAGTGAGGATTTGGAGTCTTGGTTTCCTCCCCTGCTCTGTGGCTTAAGGATTTTGTCCAAGTGTGAGACTAGTTTCTTTTCTGAAATAATAGTCATGCTGATTGCTTGCATCATTGAACAACAGTGTAAACTGAGAGGAAGGGAGGTGTTTTAACAGTGATTAAAATGATGTAGAGATGGCATGGAGAGAAGACAAACTGATACATTGACACAAAGTTATTCTTTGTTTTCCACACTATAAATAAGGTTGCAAAGGATCAGAGAGAAAAATACTCAGCTTCTGCTTTATTTCATAGCTCAAGAACATAGAGAGTTAATTTAAAAGACAGCCCATTTGGAAGTAAGAAGAGGAAATATGTCTTTCATGCAATGTACAGCTCTGTGGAACTTACTGCTGTGGTAATGGAATTGAGGCCAAGAGCTTAGGAAAATTCATAAAAGGATTATGTGTCTATGTGGGCAACAAAAATCCCCCCTTTCTGATATTAGGATAAAAAAAGTGTGAGATAAATTTCTATATAGCATAAGGCAATTGGTATCTTATATTCTCTGGTGAAGGCTTCCTTTAAATACATCCAATATATAGCTAAGGACCAGAATTCCTGAAACAACCACTGAAGCTTTCCAGCACAGGTGTAACTGGACTGACTGGGAGAAGGATACTGCTGTACTTAGTCAGCTCTTAGATTCTTTGTCCCTCTGTTCTGAAAGTGGCCCTTGAGTGACAGCTGGAGAGAGAGCCCAGATTAGAGCCTGAACCCGGTGAAGGATAAACACCAGATGACTGATGCTGTGTTTTGGATGGAGGCCTGTGATAAACAGATTAGTGAAGAGTGCTTTTCCAACAGTTTCAACAACACTGCCAGAGTTCAGCCTAAGTGGTGTACATTTTGGAATTTTTTTTTTTTTTTTAAATTTATTTCTTACTAAAGTGTGTGAAGATTCATGACTTCTAAAAACTCTTGGGCTGGATCGTTTGTGTGAACAACATGTTGATCTTTAATGTTGCATAAAGATTCAGTCCTATGGCTGATATTCTTCCCATATCTCGCTCTTCAGCATCTGTTGCAAAAAGGAAGAAAACAGAAATACACAAAACCAAGGGTAACTCATTTTGACTGAGATGGGAAGGAAGGGATGGCAAAAGAATTAGAAAGCAATTTTTTAGGAGTTTACCTTCCGATTTTCAAGTAATATCACTCAAAGGAGACACAAATCAATGTATTGTCTCCTTGACTCAGCCATTTATTTCTCACATTATTTTGCATAAATGAGACATAGAATTAAGATTAGATTTAGCAGCATGATCATAAATATTTTTATTTGCTTTTTGTAAAAGCCTGCTCTTCTAACTCTTGATTTTTGCTTAGCAAAACATTAAGGCCTTTAAATAGGAAGAATAGTATTATGGTGCAAAAAATAAATGGACAAAGCTTTTTTTCTTTGATGCTATGCTTCTGGGAAGCAAGGAATAAAGAGGTAGAAGCTGACTGAAATGTGACTCCCCACAGCGATCATGTAAAACTTGTTCTCTTTTGTTTAAAGTATTTCTGAAATGCCATCAGAAATGTAGCATTGAATTCTCTGTTGGGATAGCACTCTTTCATTCAGTGGATTTAAGTTAAAATGGTTGATTGTTCCCTTATATTCCAGAGAATTGCAAACTTGAGAGATAGATGTTGTCAGATGAAATATGTTTGGGGCCAGACTCTTCTGCCTTACTCCAGGATAATTGCTTTGCAGCTGACACAGCTACATTGGTGTAATACAGAGGAGATCAACGTCAACCCTATAAGATTTGATCAGCCAGAGTGTGAGAAGGGCTGTGGTGAGAGAAGTGAATATGGTGTTTCGCACTCTAAGGAGGCTCAACTTCCCTTTAAGCTGGTGGATGGGGAAGCTTTCTTTTCCCATATGCCTAGTCTGATCCCATGCTGAAGAGTCTGTTGGAACTGCTTCTTTTGACAAGTGAAAGCAGGAGGCGAACTGCCCAGCAGCTTTTGAACTTTGAATGTGTCTGGCTGTGTTTTACGAAGAATAAGAAAGGATTACATTTGTACAGGGGTGAGAGAAAGCCCATCCTAGCTAATGAAACCATCTTTTAAATCTAAAAACAGCTCTGAAGAGAAATGAAGTTGCACTTCACATTTCACTCCCACCTAACCTCACTGGTTGTATTCAGAACTGCTCCAAAGGTTGAAGGGGAAGGGAAGGTAATGAGCTCTTCTCATCTTCCAAGTGGTCTGTTGGTGCTCATTGTGCTAAATGCCACTAGCAAATTTCAGCAAGAGCATATGTAGCTCTTCCTGGTATGGTAGCGCAAGAGTCTCCATCATTTGTCGTTAAAGTAGTATCTGAGGATTTTGGTTTTATAAACCAAGAAAGTCTCAGGTCAGACTGGTCAAGGGACTAAGCTGCAACCAGCGCAAGGTAAAAGTTGTATGGATGGGAGTGAAAGTGAAGCATTTCTGGTGTCACAGCTCTTTGAATCAAGTACATGCATCTGTTATGCTTTACTTCAGATTGGTTGATATTTTTTTAATTTTTGAAAGTGGCATATATATATTTATTGAATAGTTGGCTAAATTTATGCACAGGTTCTTGGCTAATGGGGAAGACAGAAAAAGAATTAAAGGTTGCAACTATGCTTGATGAAGTAATTTCTGCTTCCCAGTCTTCACTGTGGCTGCACTGATCTACAGTGAGTGGAGCTTGGTGTCACTGGGTAATTATGAAACACAGCTGTGATGTGAATTCCTCTATTTCTTTTACTACACTGTCTATTACTTTGCAAGAAAGTCAAGGTTCTTACTGAAAGCAGAGTTTAGGCCTGGTTTTGAAAAAGATTTCTGTTTTAAAGCATATAGATGATATTTTCTTTCCCATGAGAGACAGATAGCTGACAGATAGGGCTTATTATTACTTTTCTTCCTGAGAGGTTTTAGGCTGCTGGAGCTAGACAGTTTTACAGGAATTCAACACAAATCATAAGCAAAATCATATCTGTGTTTTATTCTTGTATATTTTCTCAGTTACTGCAGTACAACAGAGAAGATGGAAAAATTTAACTCAAGTGTTATTAAAGAAATTATACAGAACAAATCAGAAGAAAGATTATACTAATGAGATATCATCAGTTCTTAATTGTGAGGTCTCTCTGGTTCCTGGAGATTTGGGTGAAGTTCTGTGCCAATGTGCAGACGGTAAAAATTATTGTGACTCAGTTGTACCATACAGGTGCATCATGGCAGTGATCACAGATTGGACTGATGGGGAAAATTTGCTCAGAAGGATTTGTCTCCTCCTACGAAAGTCTTTGTGATTAGTCTGGCAATGTTAGTTAGGTTTAACAGAGGCTTAGTTTGCATGCTTGTGGAAGTTTTCAGATTTTTTTTTTTCTTTGAAGTAATGTAAACCCAAACTATAATTTTGTCCTGTTCAGCAAATAATATAACCATTTACTATTCAAGTGACTTAGGAGAACAACACAGCTAAGGGTTCCTGACTTCCCTGATGAATTAGAAGAGCATCAAAGGGTATCCTAAAGCTTATCTATTATATTTTTAAGTGTAAAATCTAAATAAATGATCTAGTTGCTGTCATATAAATAAGTTTTTTTTGAGGGAAAAGTCTGTTTTTCATGTTAATTTTCATTATTCTTTTTGTGTTAGCTTTTCATTATTCTTTGTCCTGGGCAATCATCACAAGGGTCTTTGCCTCTATAATCCTAAATGCCTGGAAGTGCCATTTGCAGCCAGGATTTAGTAGTGGTGCTGATTATCTCCCGAGTGTTGTCTTGCACTTTAGAGCCCTTGTAAAAATCCTTTTAAACATTGCCAGAGACCAGCTTATCAAGATTTATTCCTACTTATACAAAAGTATGTGAAATGCAGACACCTGCCCTGATGATTGCTAGGGCTAGATCGAGATTTTCTGGAAAGGGGCTTGAGATGGGGGGTATGTAAATTATGAGATTTTTTTTTTTTCCAAGCTCAGTGATGGGAATTTTTCTACTTCATTTTCCATTCACTGCTCAATGACTTTAATCACATATTTACCTCTTCTCCCTCTCCCCTCAAAGCTTTGTCTTTGAAGCAGGTACAGTCAGCATTGGTGCAAGGGACGGTTAGTTCTGGGTCCTCCAGGCATTTTATGATACCATGAATATGAATGATAGATTACCTTATTCCTTGTATGCTCTCCAGTAAAAGTAGTTTCAAGTGCGTAGCTTGGTTTCCTGTGTGAAGGAGCACCTATTAGTTACAAATGCTTAACAGAAATAGTGGAAAACAATGGATTGTTCCTCAGTACCACATTTTATCTGATGGACAAAATTATATCATCAGTGAGGAAAAAAACATTTGTTAATGGTATTATTGCTAGTATTCTTGCACCTAATTTGAATACATCGAGTAGATGTACCTCTTTGTAATTTCTTGGAGAATCCATAGATGGTATTACAGAAAGCCGAAGGGACCTGTCAGTAACCACAACTCTTCTAGAGCAAGAGAATGGTTTGTGCTTAGGTGATTAGAGAATTTGCTCCCCAGACTTTTTAAACTTTGCATGGACACTGAGTGGTGAAAAAATAAATTCTACCAGGAAGTATATAATGTAAACTCTGCTGAAAGAGAACTTTAGTGATAACTGTACGTTTTGTAGACTTTAGAATCCTTCCTGTGAAAGGACCCAAAATACTTAGAGCATCAAAATTAAACCTTGGCAATACATTTGAAGGAAACAAAATTTATTATTCCATGCTTTATGTGTTAAGAAGCATATGTACAGGAAAGCAGAAGGTTATGCCTGAGAAGTGAAATGCAGTTTGCAAAGAGTTGAGAAAATAACCGTTTCTTGTTAGGCTCGGGACAAATACAGCCATCTTGTCATTTCATATGTATGCAAGTTAGTTCTTTGTGCCTGCCTGGAAGAAACCATATCAGAGTGGGATTATGAAACAGAAATTATAAGGGTTCACAACAATTTGGAAAAATTTTGGGCAGAGAAGAGACTGGCTAAAAATATCGTGCTGGTTGGTTGTTTGGTTTTTTGGTTTTATTTATCTTCACACATGGCTTCAGCTGGAATTATTAGCAACTGCACAGATTTCATACACTTTGCCATTTGCAACAAGTTGCTACTGTGCTTTCTGAAAAGAAAAAACTTGAAAACAAGGGATTTACTGTAGAGAAATTCACTTGAAAGCATGCCTTTGGAAAAGAACAAGCCTATAGAAGTTTTTAAATGACCTCTGAAGTTTTTTAGGTTTTAACATCATAGAAACATACTCTATCAAAAAAACTTCTGAGTCCAAGCTAGATCTTCCTTGTTATTTACTTTGCCTTAATATCTAATAAAAGTAGATCCAGAAAATAGTAAAATCCTGTCAACCTTGTATAATGTTCTGTTTCTTTCTAGGGAACCTTCCATAATACTCTTCCACTGGAAAATAGAGCTTTAAAACTGTAAACATTGTTTCTTGAATTTCCATGACCGTATATTGACCATATATGACCATAGGACTGAACCCTGTGCACATGAAATCCACTGTCTGCAGGGGACGCTATGCAGGAATGGGTACTTTGGAGCTCTAGTCCTCTGGGTTGGTCACAGGGCTGATCTGCGCCTGTTTACGTGGCTCTTGTCACTGTTGCCATTGTGAGCAAAGCGATTTAGTGGTATTTGGAGAATCATTCCTGAATTTTTTGGCATAACATGTAAATAGTATGGTGAATTTAATGGTTTAAGTGCTGAAAAATATATTCAATCTACGTCTTATTTTTGGGGAGCATTCTTGGTGTGGTTTCTTTATTTGTGCATTTTTCTATTTTTATATATACACACACAAATATATCTTTTTCTTCCACTTCATTTCCTCTAGGAAAGACTCCTATGCTGCTTCTCCAAAATAAATTGCTGATAGACTTCAGGACAGATTCTTATCTGAAAACAAGTTCACTCCACTGGTGACAGCATCATCATGCATATTTCTTTTAGTAACTCTATGCCGTTTTACTGATTATTAAGAAAATCAGAGAATCAAAGTACACAGAGTTCTGAAAGCTAACGTTGTAGAAGGGGAGTGTTTCAGCCTCTCTTAGGAATACACACTAAGCAGCAGTTCTGGAACTGTTTCAGGCTTGGTTCTTTATCTTGCATTTGGAATAGTGCTCTATGTTTTGGGGCTAGTTCATGCCAGTCTTGTATTTCCTTTGCCCTAGTGTAAATGGCTGTGCAAGATGACTTAGTAAATGCCTACAGTATATACCTTGTGAAGAGACAAGCGAGACCTTTTTCTTCAGTTATACAGATTGCAGCACTGCCCTTCCACTGACGTCTAATCAGTGATTCTTCTAATAGCACATCGCTGTCAAGCAGAAAATCAGTTCATGATGCTTGATTTAAAAATGAATTAAAATAGAATATAAATTCCTGTCCCAGTAAACAAGTTCAAGGGGAAAAATCCCAAACATTTCATGTGCAAATAAAAATTCTCTACAGTGCTGAAAGCCAAAATGAAAACTGAAGATAACCATGAGACATTTATTTTAGCTCAGAATGGTTTACTGGAGTTTAGGCATCGTTTCAGATGATGAGTCTGTTTGTTGTTGTCATATTTGGACTTCATTAAATGCATTTAATTAAATCTATTGTAAATCTGCTTTATTCCCAAGGGGCCAGTTAATGTAATCTTACTATTTGCTTATTAAAAATATAAACCAATAGTTCCTGCACTAATTTTAATCACTGTTTATTTTTAGACCTGAGTGAAGTGTGTTTTGCCCCAAGGAGTTTGCACAGTAAACTAAACTGACAATAACTTTATGTCTTTATGTTTTATGTAGAAAAAAATGTATATTCATTGCTGCTGTGCTTCAAAATAAAAAAGAGAAAAAATAAGTAGAGAAATGCTTTTTGAAGGTTATTTAGGCTGGCTTTTGAGGAAGAAATCAATGTAGCTGTAAGACTTGACTGTATACCTTCAGACAATTTTCTTATGCTGATAATCTCTCTTAATCCTCTGATTTTTGACTGTTAAGATCTTTTAAGTTTTCCAAGTAGTTTGCTGTGTTGTTCTCTCCTGTCTCTTAGGCTGCCAACAGGAAAAGTGATCAGGGTGTGTAATGGAACAAGAATAACAATTAGCAAACAATAAGCCTACAAGGAATCAGAAATCAAGAAAAGGACAAGGGCCTTAAATAATTCACAAAATATGAGTCTACCTGAGCTTAATATACTACAGAGACAGGCAATAAACCAAAACTTTAAGAACATGCTCTGTGTGTATTGTGAATAAATTTTGCTGTGAAAGTACACACAAAGTGTACCATGAACGAAGAGTAAATAATTGGCAGTATTTATTATGCTACATTCCAAAGTTAAACACATTAGGTAGTAAGATGTGTAAGACTTTACTTTGCATATTACTATTATTTATTTGTCCTTTACAGCCCTTCTAGACAGGAAAGAGCTGATACAAGATCCTTGCATGGAGTCTACCCTTTGTTTGATCTGAGTTCTATTTTACTGGATAGTTTTCCTTGATAAAGCACGTGTTAGTATTTGTCCACCCAAAATTCTCATGATAAGTTATACTGATGAAATTTGATAGAATATCGTCTTTTGAGGAATGGTTGCTGTTTGTTAGTGCTACAGGTTATGGATGTTCAGTTATTCCCTTTCCTGCCTTTTCAGAAAGGGCTGTATTGCATAGCCAGACTAGAGCTGGTGCCTCTTTGTCTCTATTATTCAATTTTCTGAGCCTTGCAGTTTTGAAAATATGCATATCTAGTTCCTATCTTCCAAACTGATCACTGGTTACTTTTCTCAAACAGCACGCACAAAAAAGGAGTAATATGTCACTATTGTCTAAAAAGAAGAGTCATCTAAAATGAGTGGTGAGGAGAAAATACTGCTCTTCATCTGACCCTGTTTAGCTGGTCAGAGGAGATGGGGACTGATATTAATTACACAGTCTGCAAGTGAATATGCACTAAATTCCAGCTGAGAATAGACAGTCAGCATGCTTAAAGTTCTCAGCATAGAAGGGTCCTGAGGGGAAATGTGCGAATGGGATCTCCATACGCTAAAGCTTGTCATAGTGAAGATGGGTTGTGATGGTTCCTGCAGACCAAAATGCAGTTTACACGTACTGGGGAGAGATCTGTGTGCACTTGAATTAAATGCTAGGTCGGCTTCAGCTAGTGTAATGTTGAGCCTAGAGCCTGGAAAACATGCTCAGCTTGGATACCTTCATGACTTGCAGATCAAAAAATGGCCAACTGAAACAAATATTTTTGATTGAAAACATGGTAGAATTTGCAGCACATGACAGAGGCAAAGACGTGATCAGCTTGTAAAATAGAAATAGGCTGTGAGCATATGTAAAAAGCTGAGAATGTGCTGTGTAAGAAAGATCCATCCTATGCAGCGGAGTACCATAGCAAGTGCCTAGCCTGACACTCACATGTTGACCTCTTTGTACCACTGAAAGATGACCAGAAAAGAGAGATTCCCAGTTCCTAACAATTTACAGTATGCACTAACAGAGCCCACTTTGATGTTCAGTTGAGGATGTGCTCCTCCCGTTTTTTGCTTTCATTAGCTGAGAGGGCAGTAAATCTAGAGCAAACAGAAGACAACATAGCATAACTTGGCTCCTAGTCAGTCTATAGAATTCAACCTGGAAAGCGGCTTCCAAGTCAAATGCTTACAGCTGAGTGATTTTTATGACTGCTAATAACAGCTGTAGCTGTGCAAACTAAGGCAATAAGGCAACCAAATCCATGCCTTAAGGCATTCACCTTCAGGCCCCGGAAGGAACTGTTTCTGTCCAGCTACTGATGTCATTTGAGGGCTCTTCTGGCACCTTTTGAATTCTTTTCATGTATTCCTGTTAAAAATGATGGTGGTTGCTGTCATAAAATGATTTTAAAACCTCAGCAGGACATTTTTATTATTAACATGAAAGTAAGACAGGTGTTCATGTATTGTGACAGAGATTAGAAAGACCAGCCTTGTTAAATTTATAGAGAGGTCA
>NW_009731114.1:14358-37837 GCF_000703405.1 Apaloderma vittatum | reverse complement strand
TGCTGATGCGTAGCTTCTGCAGAACTGCATGGTGGTTTTTTAATTATTTTTTTTTTCTCCTTTAGCAACTGCATACTGACTCTTCTGAAAATGAGACAGTTTCATGGCAGCTCCCATTAGGACTGATAACTGTGAAACTGGCTATTGCCACATCTCCACTTTGGTACTATGAAAGAAGAAACACCTGCAAGGGACTTAATTTAGGAACAGAAAGGGGGAAGGAACTACACAAAGCTAAAAGGCAATGCAATATGACTGTTACAATGTGAGATGGTGGATTTAGACCATGCAAATTCATTGCAAAGGTAGAAGTTTTTAGTGTGATAGTTGAGGCTAAATGCTGTTTCCCTATGAGAAAAGAGGAATATAATAATGTTATGTTTTTTGATTTGATGTTGGCTGATGTCAAAGTCTGGCAAGGTATATGCATTGAAAAAATATGCTGTTGTCTTCTGAAGATGCAGCATCTCTGCCTGTGAGAATAAAATAAGAGAGTTTCCTAGGCAAGAGCAAAATTCACAGTTCTGAGCTTTTCCAGCTGGAATTCAGCCCCCTCAAAATGCCTTTTTTGGAACAGCACTTTGTTGGTACTTTTCATTTTTGCACTTCACGTCTTCAGGGCATTTGTCTATGCCAATTCTCTATGTTTACATTTAGCCCCATTGAACCTTTCTGAACAAACAGTAGTTTTTGAGGAGCTCTGCACTCAAACTTGCATAATGATTCCTATTCTAGCTATCCTAACCTAAGTTTTACAAGTCAGACACGTGATCAGCTTGGTAACTTTTTAGAAAGCTTATTAATACATGGTAACTGCGAATGCATGCTCATAACTTATAGTCAATTCAAGATAATTTGACTTGGTTTCTTTGACGTAGCTCTAGAAAAGTGATTGTAAGATGTGTGTATGTAGGCAACTGTTACGTCTCTGCATAGCAGCGTATTTCTGTGGCTGAGCCCTCATAACCTCGTAATATGTCAATTAGTCAGCATTCAGAAAGAAACTGGCTCCTAGACAGAATTACAAGAGGTGAATGGTTCACCTGAATATGTGCAACTTCAGTGATTTTTAATTTCATTGTAGGCATTTAAACTGATAATATTTTAAGAACAAAATTTTATGCAGAGGAGTGGGTACTTTGCAGTTCTAAATAACTCCTGTGGAATTGAGCCCAAACAGAGGAAACACAAAGCATGGTTTCTTCTTGAGGAATGAGACAAATTGCTTTTTTGAAGATGAGAAATCTTACTGGAATGCAAGTAATAAAAAGATGTATTTTAGCACTGGTTAAGCTAAACTGGAATGGAGGGAAGGGATGCATCATCTTAATGACTAGACACTAAGCTTTCTTCACCTGCAGATTTCTGTGGATTTTCAGAATTGCTGAGAGTTCTTGGAGCCTTAGACCTGTCCCGAGAGATGCAAGTTTAACAAAGCATTCAAATGTGCATCTTAAGTTTTATTCCACAAAGGATGGATCAGGATATGCAAGACTCCTCTCAGAGTCCTTTTAGATGATGAGTTGTTAATATTTCACTGAGGCAGCAAAAGTTAAAGCTGCATAAGCAGTATTAACCATCATTGGTATCAGAGGTTAACTTCTATGTGAAGATGATTTAGGAAAGCGTGTGGAAAGGGATAATACAGAATAGGTCTTCAAACTTAGAACATTTGATGAGTTGAGACAGATTTGTCAATCTTTCTCAACTTAAATTTCCTAGGCTTCTATATTTCTTGGTCCAAAATATGCCTGGCTTGTAAATGAGATGACTCTTCTCTGCAGGCAGCTCTTTTGTATTTGGTCAAAAGTTCGTGCCTCATGCAAGATTCAAGTTCTCTGGTTCCTCCCTTTGTAAGATAGATTACTGATTGTCTTATGATCTAACATGCAGAGGGAAAAAAAGTATTATTGTACTATCTGCCAGCACTAATGTAATTAAACCTTTGGCAGCAATTTATAGAAATGCTGATATTCGTAATTTTTGTCTGATGGAGAAGCCACTGGAATGGCACTAGTTTCTAAATAGATTCAAGGCATTTGTTAGATCCCTTGGTGCTCAAAGCCATGCACCTTTTCACGAGCAGTTAAGAGACCCATTAGATCCCCCCCCCCAAAAGATCACATCTTGAAGTGGTTGTGTGTGGGCTAAATTTGCATTATGCCACATTCTCATGCACTAGTCATTGCAGGAATCTCTAGTCAGATGACTGACTTATTTGTTTTTCATACTGGAAATGAAATAGTTCTCTCTTCTCATGTTTTCATGGTAGAACTTGATCATATGCCTTTATTTAAAAGACTAATGATCTGGTTCATACACCTATGTGTGGAAAAACTAATGGTATTTTTTATTGCTTACTCTCTTACTAGCTATAGAAAGAGGTTGCTTTCTGGGTCAATAATGCCATTTAAGTTAAGCCCACATGCTGACACACTCTGGTAGCTTCTAGAGCTGTTCTTGTCAACTGACAAGTGAAAGGTCAATGGCTTGCAGATTGCTCTTTGTGATAGGGAAACAGCTACAGTAAGATTGGAATTTCCTATGATGTCTTGATGTTGCTTGCAGGTTGGTAACTGATCAGAGAAATGAAAGTTTTAGTCATAAATGTATTACTGTTGCACATAGCGAACTATAGAGACTTGTGCCTCAGCTTCAGAAGTGCAGTCACTTCATTTAGATGTTGCCCCATGTGTACTGACAGAAGTCAGGCATACTCCTCTTTCATAGTCCACACATGCACTTCATTGCTACACTAGTTATTTTAGCACAACTAGCCTGGCCACTGAGGTTTTGAAAGGTAGCTGATGCAACAAGGGATTAAAGTGTGGCTGCTGAATCTGGATGTATGAAATCAGCTTAACTGAGCCACACAGAAGAAAGGCCTTTTGTAAAATGGTAGTAATCTGACAGCAAATAAAAATCATAGTAGAAAAAGATCCAGTTAATTTCCAGATGCACAACTTTATAATGCAGCAGCAAGATATACAGATAATTAAGAGAATTAACATTGTCATGAACGTAGATTTAAAATAAAACAAGAAAACCTTCTGAAAGATAGAGGCAGCCTCAGCTTTCCTGTGGATTGCCATCTTATTGCTCTCTTCTTGATGGGAAAGAAAATGGTTTTATTGTGTTGCTGCACAGTATCTTTTTGCATTGCTGAAATGCTTAGAGACACAAAATTGAGACCGGAACAGCTCTGCTAGCTGGTGTTCCTAATTTTCATTTACAAAGTGTGGAAATATGCCAACCAGGAAGCTTTATGTTGCCGTTCTATCCACAGAGACTTGGCTGGCGGAGCATCATGAATGAGATGTGTGTTTGGGTCTAGCTGATCGTGCTTTACTGCAAGGCTGTGAGCTATCCCTTGTGAGGTCTGCCTATAGGGAGTCTGCTTCACTGAGGGAGCCCTGGGGTATGGAGAGTGAGTAGATTTGCATCTCAGGATGGCTATTCTGCCTATGGGTTCCTTGAAGAGGAATAGGAGAGGCTGGCATGATCCTGAATGGACATCAGAAAGCATTGAGGGGTAGATACTTGCTGTCTTGAATTCTTCAGATCATGAAGTAACTCACAGATTTTCAGGCAGTACTGTTGTGCTATATGGCTTTGGGTTTGTTTGTTTTGCTTTGCTTTTTTCGAGTTTGTTTTGCTTTGCTTTTCAATTTGAAAGCTAGGACAAGAATGTGCACTAAGTGAAAGCAAGAAGAAGAATACTGGATAGCTGAGAAAACAGTGTCATTGTTTAAAATGGAAGATACAGCATAAAAAGAGTCAAAAGTACTCTTTAAGGCAGAACTCTTAGGACAAAGAATTGGAGGAAAGTGTCTTGTAGTAGAGGAATTCATTGTTATTTGGGTGTCCGACCAGCTGTTGGATCAGCTTCTAAATAGCTGATCATAAGACATTCAGTGATTTGTTGTAAAATATTTCATATAATGGTATGGGCTCTTGAGGGGGCGATGGAACTGACTGTATCACAGCAGTTTTGATGGGAGCACATGCCCATGTCTGTGCTAATTAGGATTTCATCTGTCCTGAGGAGTGCACTGGATCTATGTTAAATAACTATCTGGTTTATAGAGGGACATGGGAGGTGACTGCAACAGCCAAAGGTCATCTTTCTTTTGGACACCAGGAAGCTGGAGGTTGCAATTAAGCTCTAGGTACTGTCATGGTAACTAAGTAACGTTTAAGCAAAAGTAGTTTATGCTAAATACAGTTTGACTCTTCCTTATTAAATGCAAAGCATAATCACTATTCTTGGCATCCCAGTGATTTCCTGTTTGAAAACCCTTACTCATTCTAAAATGCAGTTTTGTGTTTAGACACAATATCTGTTAAATTGATCTAGCAGAAGGGGCTACAGCAATATTTCAGGTTCTGTGTGTAAATTTAAATAAAGCAGGAGCAATGCATGCTCAAGGATCTTCCCTAGGATTTCGGTATTCACAATGGATAGTGAGTTGCCTTTGCTAAACAGTATTTGGTATGTCTACATCCAAGAAAGCCTGAATGCCACAGACATTATGCATGTCGTTTTTCAGCCTGTTCCGCGTAGAACACATTTTTTTGACAGCAAAGCACTATCAGGAATTGCTGTCTTCTCTTGCTCACACAGTGTCTGTATCAGTGGTTGCAGTTATCTCGAGCTAAAGCAGCTCAGTATTCTGCTATGACAGAAAAAGGGTGTAGTGAAATGGCAAGATGCTGTAAGACTATGCCAGTGCCCTTAGCTACAGAAATGTGCTGCCATTTCAAAATTACTTTTTCTAAAGGTGGATTTTGTCCTGAATAATGCCTTAAATGTCACCTCTGTTGCAGTGAGTGATTTGTGACAAATGCAGCATATGTCCTTGGTATTCCATGGTTTATTAAAGATGACCAATTTAGCAAATCGCCACCACTTTCAAGTTGCTCTGATCAAATGGTCTAATTGTTCCTTTTTGCTCTGTGAAAGAGATGTTAAAATTAATTTGATAGTTGTATGAGTGGCACAAGATTCCTCTTTCACTCCACCCCTTTTTCACCCCTAGAACCTCAGTTCAATTTACTGGTAGTTTAGTAAATGCTCTATAAGATTTACCTCAAAGCATCCAAAGCTGTGTTTAACAATGATATTTTAAACTGAATCTTTAAGTATTTCCTTTTCCTATTTTCACAGGCTAACTGTTCCTAACAGCACTCTAAAATTATAAAAATGTCAAATTATCCACTTTTTTTTTTTTTGCACTAAGCACAGTGGATCCCAGCTGTCACTTTGTCCTTTGAATGCTCCTGTACATACAGTTGCCCTGCACATTTTTGTTATTGCACAGAACTCAATGAAGAATTTCCATGTTAGGTAAAAGGGATGAAGTCAATATTTCCAGGGGGATTCAGATAAAATAGTCAAATTGTAGGAAGAGGAGCTGTTATTTGTCAATATGTTCCCTTATTGAGAGATGTCTTCTCTAGGTGAAGTAGAACTCAATTCGCTTCATTAACCTCCCTTCTGCTGAAGAGACTAACAAGTGTCAGTTCTTGCTATGTTTGTTTTCTGATGCTGTTTCCCATAGGCAAGTTACTGTAATTCTGCTAAAATTTGTAGTGGCTAGGAAGCTGATGGTTTACTGAGTACTTGAGATTTTATCTTGTTCTGCAATCCACTACACTGTCACACCAGACAGTGTACTCATACACTAAAGAAAGAGGAAGAGTTCTTTGAGTTTTCAAAAATGATTTGTTAGATTATCTAAGTTCTTGTCTCAACCTGTAAGAACTGTTAGGAGTAGGTTAAGCCCAGGAAAGAGAGTTGCTTAGTCCTTGGGAAAGATTTGGTATTCTATACATGTGTCGAAAGAAAGACGTTTGAGCGATGCACTGTGGGATGTCTCTCCCAGTGCTTGTTTCATCACTCCTATAGGCCAGAAACCAGGATCCTTGAGCTATCAAGAAGAGTAACTTTATCTTGTTATGACTGAGAGTAAATGATGATGAGCCAGAAGGAATTTGATGGAAGGTAAAAATTAATATTTTAGAAGAGAAAGAACACCTGTTTGTGCATAATGGAAGACTTGAAATTAAGCTACCAAGCTTATGTTTTAAGCATGCTTTATGAGAATTTGTTTTTAGTGTGCTAAAGCTTTGAGAGTTGTATCCTTCAGAGCTTCCCTTGCCTTGTCTTTTAAAAGGAGAGGATATTTAAGAAGAGCTTTTTTCTTGGTTAATGTAGACATTTGGTGTCTAAAAAAAAGTCAGGAAGTAATTTTGTCAGTATTGGGCAGAAAATTCAGTGCTGCTCTGAATCAGGAGTGGATTGCCAAAGAAGTCATTCATGACTGTGTGTATTTATGAAAGAGAGCTTTTTACCTTCGTTTTTTTTTCTTGCTAGTGAGCTTCTCTCCTGAGATTAGAATCTCTGGACACTGAGGATTGCTTTATAGTGAATTTGGCTTCAGAGATTTGTACCTTGAATTTGGTTTCAGAGGTGGTTACATTTCCATGCATGCAGTTCATTTGTCAGTCATTGATATTAACTAGATTTTGGGGATGTCTCTGAATGCTTTGCTACATTCAGAGCAAAGGAGGTTTCACATCTTTTGCAAATGCTAACTTCCATTTGTACAGTAATTTAAGTTGGGAGTCCTCAGGAGTTTTAGAAACATTAATGAGCTTGGCTGTAAAATGCCCTTATGTAAATGTAATTAACCTCATACTGCATGATGGCAAGTCTTATGCACAGAATGACTCTTTAATTGGAATAGGAGGAAAATCTAACTGGGCTGACACCTGTGGTTAACTGCAGAGCCATCTTTTTCTAATGAAGTAGAGAATTTAAAACATGACTTATCTCCAGCTCTTCCTGTATACTGTCAGGAAGCAGTGAAAGAGGAAGTTAATGGATGCCTTGCATTTACAAGACAGGAGAAAAAAAATGGGACCTTGGAAGGGACATCTGTCTTGTTCTCTGTGCACTTAAAAGGCTTTTATTGAGGCATGAAAGGTTGTGTTGTTCCGTGCTTTGTCTTTTTGTTGCTTATCCAGGCGGTGATCTGTTGCCAACAATTAAATAACAGAATTTCTCAGAATATATCCTATTAACCAATCTTAGACCTCATGTATATGTTATGTGGGTGCTCACAGAATATAAGAGAAAGATAATCAAGGAATGGATTCTTTTCTCTCTTAAATCTAGAAACAATATGTAGAGACACTGAGGAGGCAGATTTACCTGAACTGTACTTTCTAGGCATACATTATTGGAGGGGGGGAAAAAGATGAGAAAGAAAATAAAACAAAAATCAACCCCCACAAAACCCCATCTGAGTTTGCTGATGTTCAAAGTGCAATTTTCAGCCATGTCTTTTTGAACTGGAATGAGGAAAGAAAGAAATTCTCCAAGAGCTTTGGAAATGTCTATTCTGTGAGTATTTTTCCTTAAATGCTTGATATATCCTCGATGCATTTACTCAAGCTTGTGTGTGTGAACTTCAGCAAGCAATGCCAGAGGAGAAAGGGATAATTTGATACTCTGACTGGAGGACAGAGTAAATGAGGTGGCAAGATTACCTCTAAAGCCCACTCTTCAGTTTGTTATAATGGTTTAAATGATTTCTACACTCTCCAATCTATGAGGCAAAAGCAAGAAATCCTAGAATCATAGAATGGCCCAGGCTGGAAGGGACCTCAGAGAAATGCAACAGAACTGACCTAGAATTTGGCATAGCACCTTCTTTGCCCTTCACCTCTGCTGGCTGCATAACCAAAGGGACAATTCCATAATTTGATTTCAAATTCAATTTGTTATCCTGATCTTGCTCTGGTATAAGGAAAAGATTAGCAACACAGTGGCTTGAGGAACTTGATCAAGCAAAACCTGATGTTTTGCTTGAGTTTAAATGTTCTGGTATAGCAAGGTGTTTCTGTGGGCTTTTGTCTGTATAATATCAAGTGATGTTGCAGGCTTCCCAGATAAGGGATAGTAGAATGTTTGAAATTCAGAGAAATAATTATCCTTTTCATTGCTTCTGGAGACATTTCACTGTTGAAAATGCCAACACTGGCAGACAAATTAAGTGCTAAAACTGGAAACCCTTCCTAGATTATGAGATCCTGGACTATGGCTTAAGTCAGTTCTTATTTTGTCTTTGTCTATGTCTTGTGTTAGGTAAGATAAAGTATGTACCCATTTTGGTATCCTTGTCACACACTGTCAGTTAAGAAGTGTCCCTGCTGAGGCACACAGTAAATCAATGGAGCTCGAGGACATGCAGTATGTGCATTTGGGAGTTTAGTTCTGAGGCAGTTTGTGCTGAGAAAGTTTTTTGCCCAGGAAATGTGCCAGCATGGGTAAGGAAACCAGGCAGTGTTGCAGGACCCTCAGGATCAAGAGGGTGCTTAACAAGCCCAACATGCTCTTCTATGAGCGTCCATCCAGGCCAATTCTGGCAGGGCTCTCTGACATGGCCGTTTACACTGGAATGCTGCTTTTAACAGATAATACATCAATATCAATGTCAACAGTAGCTTCCTGTTTTCTGCAAGAAAGCAAGCTGTGTGAATGGACAGCAAGGAGAGCCGCTGCCTCTTCCAGCAGGCTCTGGTGGTCAGTACTGTACAGATGTTTTGCAGTTTGTGGTTTGAGCAGCCGACCATCTGTGTAGCACTTGGACTGTTGTGTAGGACACACAACAAAATAACGTTACTACTGAAAAGCCTACATTTATATAGAAACAACCCCATTTTACATATGCAATTCCTTAAATGAGTATTGTTTTGCTTTCTTCTCTCTGTTCTATGGATAGTGTTGTACTCCACAACACTGTGGAGTACAGAATTTGTAAACTGTTTGGTTATTTCTGTCATCTTCTGCAATTCTTTTTTGATTTTACTATAAGAAAATGTGACATAAAGACAGACTTTATAAGTTCTTTGTCTCCATTTATTAAAAAGCACTAACATTCTTTTTGTTGACTAATATCTGTGTTTCTCTAAGTGCTTAGGTGAGGGGAAATGTTTTATATTTATATATTTTCAAAAGAATCTTATCTCTCTGCTACATGAGTGTTTGATTATTTTGGAGTGCTTGTGTTTAAGAACTAGTTATTTGGAAACTTGTGAACCCAGCATCTAATCAGCTTTTGAGGAAACTTGAAAAACTCAAGAAATTTTCACAATCAGTTTGAGGCTTTTTATTGATCTTTGCTCTGTGCTGTTCACATTAATAGGACTTGTGGCTATGGGCACTGTTAAGGATTAGGGCAGGGCCGGCCACTAAATGCTGACAGGTGCTGTCTAACCCTTCTCCCTCCCTGAAGGGGAAAGGAAAGGGAGTAAGGCAGAGACATGGATTAGAAAATTAAAACAGCTTTAATAAACAATAATAGTACTGATAAGGAACTAATGAAAATAAAGAAAATATATACAAATTCATACAAAACCGATGGTTTTTGTGTGACTCCTTGCCCTCCCAATAGCCATCCCCACTGATGCTGCAGAGCAGGCAGGCGCTAGGGAAGCCCCAGGCTCAGCAGCAAAGGGGAGCTGGGCGCAGGAGCTGGGTTCAGGGACTCAGGATCAGGATCAAAGGCAGATTGGATGGAGTCTTCCTCACATGCTGGCCACTGAAGAAGAGCAAGAGAGAGCTTAACTCCTGTAACCCTCGACTTTATACTGAATATTGACATACATAGAACAGAATACTCTTATTGGTCACCTGTCCTGTCCATTCCTCCCCAGAGGTGCAACCTTTCATTTCCTTGTGTCCTCTTTTATTTCCTGGCACTCCCAATGTGGCACATAAGATCTAGCAGTGATCTTGGTTATTATAGGAGCAAGTATCAGCGAGACTCTTTCTGCATACCAGTCCTTGGTAGTAACTAGAAACATCAGGTGTTAATCACTTCTAGCAGCACACACTGACTGCAAAAAACACGCTGTTGACTTCAGAAAGTGCAGCCTCTTAGAAGAGACTGAGCTGAAAAGTACAATCACTGAACAGAATTGGTTCTGTTTAGCTCAAATCGGGACAGGCATGGTTCACCTGAAAGTCTCTATGACTGCAGAAGCCATTTATTTACTGCTTTTTTGCCCATGTCATGATGGATGTTTTCTTGGTGTCTCCAAACATGGAGACATGCAAATTCTTTCCTGTTTTGCCATTGGCTTGCAACTTCAGGGGATCTGCTGACACAAATAGAAATGTGCTGAACTGGCTGTGGAAATTCGTATTTGGAGCTGTAAGTCTTTATTTGGCAGAAGATGGAAAGTTATGATTGGAGTTGAGATGTAAGTCAGCTCATGAACTGCTTAACTGCTGTCAGGCTACTATGGAAGTCAGTAGCACTTCAGTGATACTGGTCAGCAGAGGCAATTGATTAATGATGATCATAGGATAGTTTGGGTTGGAAGGCACTTTTAAAGGTCACCCAGTCCAGCCCCCCTGTAGCGAGCAGGGATGGGTTTAACTAGATCAAGTGGCTCAGAGATCTGTCCAAACTGACCTTGACTGTCTCCAGGGACGAGGACTCTACCACCTCTCTGGGCAACCTGTTCCAGTGCCTCACCACTCCCACTCTAAAATATTTCTTATATCCAGTCTAAATCTACTCTCTTTTAGTTTAAAACTATTGCCCCTTGTCCTGTCACAACAGGCCTTGTCCCAGTTTTTCTTATAGGGCCCCTTCAGGTACTGGAAGGCTGCTATAAGGTCTCCCTGGAGCCTTTTCCAGGCTGAACAACCCTAACTCTCTCAGCCTTTCTTTGTAGGAGAGATGTTCCATGCCTCTGGCCATTTTTTGTGGCCCTCCCCTGGACCCATTCCAACAAGTCTATGTTTTTCTTACACTGGGGCTGCCCCAGATCTGGACACAGTACTGCAAGTGTGGTCTCATATCTTTGATTTTTAGAATGGGATGATTTAAATGAGGTGAGGTGTATATATGTACTCTGATCTGAAGGCAGAGTTCTTTAAATCTGTCTGCTTAAGAGTTCCTAACATGTTAGATGACGAAATTGGTTTCAGGATAATTTGAAGGCATAGGGCAGAATCTCATGCTAATTCATTGCAAATATAAAAAGTTGAGTTAGAAAAAAATTGGAAAGTTTGAGGAATTTAGTGAATTCAAGTGTATGGGATGCTCCAAATGTACATACATAAGTAAGTGGAGCACTGAAGAACAAATGTCTATTTGTCTGCATGCTGGAAATGTAGGGAGGTATCCTGGCAGCCAGCCTAAATTCCTGCATTTTAACAGTAGTATGAGATGATTTAAATCCAGGCTTACAGCTATATCCTTCTGAAAGCACTGCTCATTCAATGTAGTGAATCAGTAAATTAGAAGGGCTCAGTGTGTGACTAACAGGATAGGGGTATTTTCAGCAGTTGTACTGGTTCCTCATAAGATGGAGTGGCTAGCTTAGCATTCCTGTTCTTGAAGTTTTACAGTCAATTGGCCTAAAAATATGTAAAATGATAAACTCTCAGATTTTCTCAGTCATAGTAGAATGGGTAACAATTCACTACAAAAGAAACAAAGGTGGCTTGATAGTTTGTCTAAAAAATGTTTCCATATCACACCTTCTTCACTCCCAAATACAAATCACTCTTCTTCAACTTTGCCTTTAATAACTGAAATTTTTAACAGCTGAAATAAAGCAAGCCTAAGTAGAAAAAGAACCACTGGATGATCTCAAATACGTATCCACAAAGATATTCTATTGTTATTGTGATGGTAAGTATGGGTATGGCAACTGAAAATGAGCACTTGAAAGACTGGTTCTTACAAATTTTTGCAGGGGAAAGGAAACTATGCCTGAGAATTCCTAGCAATAATTTAGGAGGGTTCTTCTTCAGTTTATGTTGGAACTTTGTGACATACACTGATGAACAAAAGTTATTTGTGGTTGTAAGGAGGCAAAAATGAAGTTGTTAGGAATTGCATGAAGTACAATAGATGACACCACACCTTTACAAATTCAAGTCAAGAAACTGCAATCAAGCCTTGATGAGGTTGCTTCAGTAGGGCTGACCCAATTTTCTCTGAAGTCAGAGATCTTTCAGTTAATTTGAGGAGAGCTGGGTCAAGTTTGGTTGAACTCCTTTTCTTTTTCCAGGCAGTGGGCGGCTGAGATGAGGCTTCCTAACAGCAGGAAAAAAACAAAAAAAGTTAAATGGACCATCAGATGAATGAAATCACGCAATGTTTCAAACCTTTTAAGAAAGCCAATGAAAGTGAATGGTAATAATCCCAGTTTTCCAAAGAGATGACAAATAGTCCAGGATCCCAAGGGACTCCTTCCTATGCTATGTGCTGGTGCTGTGTTATTTTACAAAAGCAAACAAATGTGTGGGTTGTGGGGTTTTTTTCCACCTGAAGTAATACATGAATATTTTACACCTGTCTAAGGTGTCTCTCTTGTACCCTGAAGTAAAACTGAGCAAGGATTATTGTTTGCTCTTTCTTTTCTGTATGGATGGAAAGGCATAGATGTTATTGACATTTCTAGTGATAGAATGAATTTATCCCATTAGTTTTAATGGAGAGAGGGTTAGAGCTGAGCTAAAGTACTGTAGATTAGCATGACAGAAGCAGTAAACTTGTTCACAGAGCAGCACAGGTGTAGTGAATAAAATGCCTCCCTTACCACATCTGCAACCCAGAGGCACTTCTGGATGAGAAGGGGTCAGCCAGTGAGCTTTAGCCAATGACACTTTTGTATTTTTCTGTCCTCAGATATCTCAGCTTATGACAGAGACTGGTCGAGAGGGCCTGACTGAAGCAGCATTGAACCGCTACAATGCAGATAAACCCGCCTTGTACAGCTTCCCTGCTTCCCAGAGCACGTATGTTGCCAGTGAAGTATCCACAGGCACCTCGGTGGCAGCATCATTTTTTGCCAGGTAAGAGAGACTTCTCAGATTTTCCTTTTCTGGAAACAACTTCTTTCAAAGGACATGATTCTGTAGTGAAGAACTGGGATTGACAGACTACAGCACACACATCGAAGTGTGGCTATAGTTACAGAATTACCATGAGAATGTTTTATCCGCCTGTATGCATTTGTCTGTAAGATGGAGATGATACTTCTACCCTCTTCTGTAAAATATCTCTTTAATTCTTTGTTTGGGTTAAAATGTGATTAAATCCTCAGAATAACACCTGATTTAGTAACATTCTTAGAGGGCTATACCCTTGAATGAGAAGGGCCCCATCCAAGTAATTTTCTGAGAAAGACAATTAATTGTAGAGTTAACTGGAGGTGGGTAGTTCTTTTTGGCAGACAACCTTCAGTCTTCTTTATTGAATTTTACTTTCCTCTAGGGAAACTATCGAGATTTTTACTTTCAGAATAAAAGGTTAAGGTTTCTGGTTTCAGTTTATGTCGCTGTCGTGTTGTTGAATTGACCTGTTGAATATTCAGCCAATATTTCAAAGAATCTCAATGAAAATGCTTCATTTAAAACAAACAAACAAACAAACAAACAAGTCTTATAGCTATCTTTATTAATTTGTTTGTAAAAATGATTTATTAAATAAACATAGCAGGTAATAAATGAAATATCAGTTTTCAACAACAGTAATATTTTTCTGTGTGGAAATATGTTTTGTAAAGCATAATCTTTTTAGCCCAGTTGAATCCTTGCATCGCTGAAGAAGTTGAAATAATCCTTGTCTTTTAATGTTTTTCAATAATTAGAAGATTGACTTGGGAAGAGTTGTGGAAGTAATGAAATAATAAAAGAATAAGCTATTTTGTAGTACTTCCAATCTAATGAAAGATGCAACTTTCAAAATATGGGGTGAACTTTTTGAGTGAACACCTCAGGCATCTTCAGATTAACTTCTTAGTCTTTAGAGAGCAAACTATTAGTAATTCCACATGATTCTATTTTATTTTAAAGTTAAATGAAAACTTTATTAAGTTGTTGTACTCTGTAAATCTGGAAAGAAGATTTCCCTCTCCTGTTTTTCCTCACAAATGTGACGACTGCATAAGTTCAGTGTCACACAGCAAGTGAATTGTGTATAAGAATCAAGAGTAGCATTTTAAAAGACCCAGGGAACATTGTTTGGGGCAGCTTTGCCATTTTTTCTTTACAAATGTGATGCTGCAATAGCAAATGTGAATGATGACAGTGGTCTTGATTTACTGCCCTTTTCTGTTTAACTGCAGGCAGTTTAAATTAAAATTCCTGAATGTACTCATATGGTAAGATCTAACAGGAGTGCAGATTTGGATTAGCACATATTTTAGCATGAATTGATTTATGAAAATGGTTTAGCTCATTTGTTCCTCATTGTTTCACTGTTCTATGCTGAGAGAATTCATTTGTTCTTAATATACTTTGCTGAAATGTAGGAAACTAATTAAATTTATGCAAAATCCCTAGTGTATATCACAGTATTTTAAGTAGAACTCTGTTAGTTTCTAGCTCATGGTGTGAATTCTTGGGTATGCTTGGCCCAGCAGAGATCTCATGGTTAGACTTTATTTTTAAACTACACTTAGCAAGACAAAAATGCCTGGTTTCGTTTGGGGTATTGCATAATTAAATTAATATAACTCATATGAGTCAGTTTTGTTCTGGACTTCGTTATAAGATCTGCTGACAGTTCAAGCAGCAAATCCAAGTCTGTTGCTCACTGCTTGACCTTTTACACAAGAGAGTCCACAACTTGTTTTCAAACTTTAGATCTTGTTAATTTTTATTTTGCATCTTATGTGTCTATTTTCATTTTTATGAAGATGGAGTAACAAGCATACAAACCCACATGTATGCTTATTTTAAAATATAAAGTAGAAGGCAGCGATTGCCAAACTCCTTAACAGTTGTTTGAGTTTTTTGTACCAGGGATATGAATTCTAAACTTTTGCCTTTTCTAATTGTAAGTGGTACATGGAGTAGTGACTACTTGCTACACCTGTTGTGTTCTGTTGTTTGTTTGGTTTTGTTTTGTTTTGGGGTATTTTTGGTGTGTGGTGTTTTGGTTTTTATTTTGGGGTTTATTTTTTATTTTTTTTTTGGTAACATGTCAAATATGTATTCATGGTCAGTCAGAAATTATTACAGAGCCAAGGAAATTTGTGATTATGAAGCTGAAGTTGGAAATAGAAGAGTAGAAAAATATTCTTTTGAAATTTGAATAACATCCCACAGTATTTCACTCTAAGTCCCTTAATAAGAAAACCAAACCTCAGATGAGGCTTAGATATAAATGTCATCAATCATCAGGAAAAAACCCAATTAAATAAAATGCTATAGTATGGAGGAAATGGCAAGGGATCTATGGGAACTTTTGGTTGTATTTACTTGAGAAACACCAGGAGTGGAATACTGGGAGCTCATAATATTTCAGTTCTCGGGCACTACTCACTTGCCTGGCCTACAGCTGGCATTGAGCCAATAAGAAGTGTCTGAAGGCCACAGTGATTCAATCTTTTGAAAAGCCAGGAGACTTATCAGTTGTCTCAGTACCTAACTGTTGTATTTTTTTGGTTTATAGCTGACAGATTTCCAAGGCAGCTAAAAGGCCTACAGCTTCTGTGAATTTTCATTTGTTGGGATAGCTCTGTTAGAGAACTTATGATGTATCAGGATTCCCATGGGATAGTATGTGAATATTTTAAAGGAGCAAACACTGAAACCTGTCCAGAGTGCTGTACTGGTAGGCTTATGAATATTAGATGATACAGGTATGAATAATGTATTTCTACCGGCAATTCTTACTCAGATATTGAATTCGATCAGTTGCGCTTTTAATGATAAGCACCAAATTTGCCTTTCTGTTCAGGGCTGTCTCTTGTTTTTGTCTTGGACATCCTCCAAGCTATGCTAATTTAGCATCATTTTGCTTCTTACCAGTACACATTTGTGATAAAAGTAATTAGTTTAGAGAATATGAAGTAACTGTAAGACTCTTTCCACACACACAAAAAATAATGTGCAGAGAATTTTAGGATTTTTACATGAGTTAACTTTTTCCTCAAGTTTAGAACTTTGTCATAAGAAACACTGCATTTGTGGGCCATCACAGTCTGAGGTATACTAGCCTCTCAGCTTGTGTTCTCCAAGAACAATGTACGAGTGTGCCACCTCCAGTTAAGGGAGACATGTATGCTGGTGCTGATGCTGCCAGAGAACCAAAGGACTTTCTGTTGCTTGTCTCCCTGGTGCCCCTGTGAAGCTCTAGGAGGTCAAGTGGCTTCGTACTGAACTTTGTTCCTATCTATGCTGGTTTCTACATGGAGAAAATTTCTGGGGCTCTGACTTCAGTATAGTCATATATGGATTAATTGAGCCTAACGGGGATATAAATAATCTTGAAAGGAGCCTGAAAAATCTGTCCTAGGGATCATTTTCCCTGTCTTTATACAGCTTAAACAATAAGCATGACCACATAATGCTACTGTTGTAGATGTAGAAAGGCATCTTTTTCAAATAAAATACAGAAATATCCATATTTTTAATAACTTCTTATTTCAAAACAAAATAAGAGTAGATAGCCTTAACTTCATGTATAACTATTATGTAGCTACTTGGCATGGGATGAGCTCTAGTTACGGTTACCTCCATTCTTGGAAAAGCTGCTGGTGACCCTTTCCATGCCCATTCCCTATCCCTGTGTGATTTGGCATCTGGGGGAGAAGGAGGTGGTGCAATGGCTTACTTCCAAGAGATAGTGTGTGTGCTGTGTTCAAAATAATGCTGAATGCTTCACAGATTTCCCTTTCACTCCTGAGAATCCTTTTAGAATATTTTTAAAAATTCTGGTACATATTGCATGAACTACAAAGCTTCTATGAGGACAGTATCTGTGGGATCCTCTTGTTAAAGCTGCTGTGCTGTTTTGATGACTTAGCATTCCAGAGACCCCAGAAGCTTATATATTGTGTTTTTTTTCACACACCTGATAAATTATCAGCTTTTCACACAACTTTTCTTGTTTGCTGATTTTCCTTACAGGTGCAATATTATGTGACTTTTGTTGAAACATAAAGTGAAGAGAGAGTCTGAACAATCTTTCTGCTTATGGAGAAATTTTTAAAGCCCAAAGGCTGGAGATTCAGGAACAACAGTTTTTTTCTCTAAAGCCTCTCTATTGCTTTAAAATAGTTATAGTATTTTAAGGTCCTGGCTTGATTTTTTTGGAGGTCTGGGGGAAGTTCATAAAAATGAACTTTTCCTGGCATTGCAACAAAGGGTTTATTGGAACATGGACAGCAAAACCAGGTAAGAAACAGAGGCAGCAGTTAGTAGAGGAGGAAATGGATTGCAGTGGATATTCCTGTACCACAGAGTCCAGTGTGTCTGTAACTGGTGTAGCTGAAGCGTTACACTACCAGATGTGGAGCCAGGTCAGGAATGAACCCTTGAGGCTCCTGTAAATTGTGCAGGTGTGCAACAGGCTGTGCAGGTGTGCCCAGGGTGTGGGTGCTGCAAAGGACTGAGAGACCTCTCAAGAAAGAACCTGTGAACACCGTTAGAGAGCAAAAGCTGCTTGTCCCACACTCTGTGCCTTTCTGAAGAAAGTTCTGTGAAGTTTTTAGTGTTTTTAAATGGTCTGAACTGTAGATGACTCAGACGAGCATTTCTTCATGATGAAGAGTGGTGGACCCAACTGCTCTTTGAAGCCGTGCAGTAGTTCCCTGCTTCAGGCACTGCTTGAGAAGTCCTTGATGTCAAATAATGGTGACATCAACATCCCTAAAAGAAAATTATTTTCTGAGACTTAGGTGAAAACACATTTTGGTTTCTTGGTGTCTAAACTATGCAGAACTGAACAGGATTTTCTTTCATTAGCTGAGCAAACTAAGTTTAACGGTTAAATTGTGGTCAGTTTCTAAGATATTTTGAAGAACTACGTATTAACAACTCTGATCAGAATTTCCATTCTTTTCCGTTGTCCTCATCATATATTGCATAAGAAATATGTAAAAAGAATGTTAAGATAAAAGATCCATAGACTGTCTTTCAGTAGGAATGCTGGCAGCAAGTTTTAAAACATCTGTAAATCATTTTCACAAATATTTCTACCTTCAAAGGCTGCCTTGGGGCTGACTAGTAGGGGAAATTTCCATCACAATGATATCAGTCAACCTGAAAGACCATGAAAGAAATATATTAAATTGGCACCTAGTCTTAAGTCCATAACTTCAGGGGCTGATTTTTCTTACTTGTTCAACATTCATCAGAAATGTAGGAGATGTATGTTCTTAGTCACAACTTTTCTGTGCTCCCCATTGCTGTGAGATACCTAACTAACACCAAGAAGAGGTGTTAGGTGCATAAAGTAAATGTCAATCAAAAGGGAATCTTGACTTTCCTGAAGCCAGAGAAAACTGGCAGTTGAGGCATAAAGAATACTCTTTATTTACTTCGATGTAAAGAAACACAAAAATGTTCTGTCAGGAAAGACTGCATGAGCTAGATGCAAGAATAGCTGGTGGCTAGTAGTGGAGGCAATGATGTGATACACAGTAAAACAAACAAACAAAAAGGACTCAAGTGCCAGATCTGGATGAAGGAAAACAAAGGTATTTGAATGATTTTTGATATTGCATGATGGTCCTATCTCGGGTCTCAATTTCCAGTGATGTTTTGTTTGTCATCGTCCTCCCCACCCCCCTGCCCAAAGCTGGCAAATTCCCCATGGCACTCTGTTTGAATCAGTTCATATCTTCTGATTACAAAATAGTTTAGCAGCAAGATACTAGACTTGGTCCATTTCTAACAAGAATTATGTAGGGCACAAGTCCAAAATCATGGTGTCTGGATTCTTGGATATTTGCATGCTGCCATTATTTAAAAAAACCCCCAAACTTAAGAGAACATATGCACTTTTAGACCTGAGTTGGAAATCTAGTTGACATTAGGCTGTAAACAGAAATAATTTGAACCTTCATACCAATTAGATCCACTATATGTTGGCTGCAGATTAATAGCTTTCATTCACATCTTAAAATAAAGATAATGTACCTTGATTTTTAAACAGAATTTTGAGAATGATCCATGGAGCTATAAAAATGGAATAAGCTAAAATCATGATTAGATTATTGTAGAACACTATACATGCAGGGATGTGCCATCTGCTTAGCCTCAAAGAATGTAACTGATAAAAAAGATGTAAATCTTCATGTTCCTAGTATCAAAGTCATCCACTTCAGATGCATGGGGCACTTAATATAACAAATACAGTTTTCTGGACTAAGCATATTTTAAAAAAAATTACTTAGAACAATCTAAATTAAAATACTACACTCCAGGAATAATTTAGTCACCACTGAACAGAGAAATTAAAATTCCAATCCACAAAAGGTATGCTACTTGAATGTTATATCTGCATTAAAATGTGCTACACCTGCTTCTGTGCACTGCACAAGGTGGGTATTTTGTGATCTGCACTTGACCACATAGGTTTTGTATTGATGGTAATGGCAATCACTGAATAATGTCATTATTGAAATGTTCATCAAGATCCGGAGTTTCTAGCATAACTAGCCATTCACAGTCTTGAGAAATCTTTGTAGTTCTCTAAGTAAACCTCCCCCTTCCTCCTTTTTCTTTGGAAAGTTTTGAGATATTATGTTGTTTCTCTGTGATGCAATCTCAAATTCCATTTTATAAACATCTGCCTAAGAGATTATTTAAAATGGATCTCTTGTTTCCTAAGTATAATCGATTATATTAATTGTTTCTAATATCCATTGCCTGAAAACCAGAATCTTATAGTTTTTCTGATTCTTCTAAGAATCTGTGGTATTTAGTTAGAACTTTTTGTTTCTGTAAATATGTGAATGTTTTGCATCATTCATTTTTAGTTTATGTACACAAGCTTACGAACTTCCATCTAGAATTAGTTTGCTCTATTTTTATATGATCAGTTATGTTAATTTTTTTTTTTCAAAGTGGGAGTTAGTTTGGGAGTACAATACATGTACATATGCTTTTTCTTCCTTTTTTCTATCTGCTAATTTTCTCAAATACAGCTCCATGAAAATTTATGGTAACCAGGTACTCCATTAGCTAGTAAGCTAACACCGTCCATCTCTCTCAGATCCTAGAGTCAATAGCTGTTTATACTACAGTGAAAAGGGCCAGTAGTGTACACGTGTTTAATCTACTTCATGCAATGTACATGCTTCGTAAAAGCTCTAAGTGTTCTGTAAGCTCTTTGAAGGCAGATGGAGGTAACCAAGATGCTTCCTGTCTTCAGTAATTAGCAGTGGCCTTTGTTCGATGTTTCTGAGATGTTACTTTATCTTAAAATTTGTTTTTTTCTATTTGTACCTCACTGATTGCTGCTATTAGAGATAAGAAGCTTTAGACCTGTAAATGACTGTGCTGGCCCCTTTCCTGCTGTGCCTCTCATGTCTTAGCTGTTGTGTACTCACGAATACTTTGCATTGTTGGGATGAATATTGGGTACTGATGATATGGTACAGGAGCGCTGATTGTTTCAGTGGTTTGCTAAGGAAGAGGCAATTTTTCATGGATTTGTATTCCTAATTCTCCTAGGTGATTTCAAGCATTCAGTGCAGAAGTATCTAGATGTATGGAAGCTCCTACTGCTCTCCACACACTATGCTAAAACAGAGGAAACTACTTCTTCTTGCCACATCTTGTGATTTCTTGCTGATTTCAATAGATTGCAAAGAGGGAGGCTAAGGATGGGTTTGGCTTTCTGGTTTCTAAGAGGGCTTTTGGGGTGCCAGAGTGCTTCCTATATGAACACCTGATCCCTGCTGATTTAGGAAAACTTAAGAGGGACTGAGCCTATTTCCTTCCTTTGGCACTGCCTTTCCTTGCACCTGACATGTACATTGAGAAAAATTGCTAGCAGCATATGCAATAATTCCTCAGCACCTGTTACCAAAGACCCCTGGTGTTTAATCTTGCTTTTTAGTCTTAGGGCAGTGGAAATAAATACGGTCAGCATTAATCTCTGACTTCTAGTACGGTTGTGACTGCCAACTAAAGTATAGGCAACCTCATGTTGATTTACTGTTTTGCATATTTCTTGCTTACCTTAAACCTTGACATAAGGGTTCTGATTTATAGTGTCTCTATCTTGGCTTGTGGAGAGAGAAAAATGAATTGAAGTAGTTGCACTGTCTATAGTAGAAAATTACATGCATTGCCAGTTGTCTTTTCCCTCTGTTTTTAACATCATCAAACAGACCTTCACTCAAAGAGATCATAAATCCATGGTAACGAGGCTTTTTTCCCAAACACCTGGAAGTTCAGAGTGGCAAACTTTTTATTCTGATTACTGCTTTCTTGTTACGAGAAATACTGTTACAGTGCTGCCCTGCAGTCTTGAAATTCCAGCTGTGATTTACCCTGTCTGTAGAGTTCTCCACTGCCTCTTCAAAGAGTCAGTGTTTTCTTAACCTTGAGAGCAATCCACTGAACTGCTGAATGGATTTAACTTACCAATGAATACAGACAACTTTAGTTTGCCTTACTCATAGAATAAAAACTCCAGTAAGAAAATGGGTTGAAATGTTGAATTATTTGTTTTTTTGCCAAATAATTTAACATCAGGTAGACAGCTGCCAGCTGGGCTTGTGTGTATGCATCCCTGTGATGTGGTTATAAAATGTAAGACCACAGGACACCTGTGTACGTGACTAGGTGGTTTGTAGCAAACAGAGATTTAGAACCTCACCTCTTTACTCAATTGAAGGTGAACATGATTTCCATCTTACAGCTGCTGTCCATTGGCATATTTCAGTCAAACTACTGTTTTGGTCTCTTCTGAGTAACTCAAGTTCAGGATGACATGCATGCATTGGATGAAGGACAGGGCTTCTAGTGCGTATCTTGATTTGACACTGCTAGTTGCCTTTCAGGTGACAGATGTGTTAAAGGACGAAACAAGAAATGCATGTACAAATTTAGGAAACAAGTAATTACAGGGACACTGCAGCCAGCAAAGACAATTTTCCCTGTGAATGTATTTTTTGAGTTTTCATGACTATGGCATGTAGCTTTAAAGGTTTTCTTATGATTGGGGAATTCTAGAGGCATCTCCCTCAAGTGTACTTTCTGTTATTTAATGAAGAATTGGCAGTAATTTCTTCAGTCAAAGTGTTGACAAGGTCTGCCTCTTCTATTCAACTGTGTATTTTCAGGAAATCAATAGAGACTTAATTTCTTTAAGATCTCTATTCTTCTGGTTAAACTTGGTCGATGGATTCAAATGCCCTTTTTAGGATATAGTCAGAAAGATTCATGTAAATTGTATATTAGCCATCCTTATTTCTTTGAATAACCAGGCTAAAACCTACTGCTGATAACTAATGAGGTAATCTTAGGTTGTATTGTCACAAGAGAAGGGAACCAAGTTAGTTTCTCTGTGTCATGGTTTGAGCCTGCCAGGAACAAGAACTATGCAGCTGCTCACTCACCCCACCCCCTTCCCTTTAGGGTTGGGGAGGGAGAAAATACAACAAAAAGGCTCAAAGATTGAGATTAGGACAGGGAGGGTATCACCACTTATGGTTACGGGCAAAAAACAGACTAGATTTGGGGGGAAAACAAAAATTAATTTAGCACCACCAGTTTAACCAAACCAACTAGATCAGATCAGGAGAGAGAGAGAAATCAAATGGAAACAGGTCTTAACCACCCATTTCTCCCACTCCTCCCTCCTTTCTGGCTGCCTGCTGCCCCCCAGCAACGAAGTGGGGCAGGGAATCAGAGCGTGGTCTGTCCGTCTTCCTCAGGCAGAGGGCTCCTTGCAGCTTGCTCCTGCTGCCACGTGGTGACCCTCCCACGGGAGGCAATCTTCCCCCTCCACATGATCCATCCCAGTACCGTGGGATCCAGCTGCGGGCTGCAGGACACCTGTGCCAATGTGGGTCCTTCCTGGAGTCACTCAGGCATGTCTGTTGCTCCCACGGTCTCCCATCTCCTTGGCCTGGGGTCACATCCTGGACACCTTTGCCACCATTGATCTCCTTGGTCCCTCAGCGCAACCACCACAGGCCTCTGGGGAACGCTCAGTTCTGCTGCCGCTTTTTCTTCCCCTTCCTCGACAACCACATATTTGCTTTTCTTTCACCTCCTCCTCTCCAAAACAAAAACAAGAGTTTTAATCACAAAACACAGGAAAAAGGGAGCTTCACCAACAGGCTTTCCCTCTTGAATATATTAATTCACGGAGGTGCTGACTGGCCTGGACTTAGCCAGAGGTAGGTCCAGCTGGTTTTCTGGGCTCAGGAAGGCTCTGGAAGCTTCTCTGAAGAAGTCACCCCCACTGCCTCCTCCCCTCATCTGTTATCAAAAATTCCTCCACACACAAACCTCTCACACTCTGTTGGGAGAATTACAACCATGATCTCTTTGAATCAAGAAAGAATGCTAAATAAGTGAAAACTGTGGAAATCTAGACAAAGACAGAAAAGACAGTGTTAGCAGAAATTATTTTTATTTCTTTTCTGAATACCTCTTGGTATGCAAATACAGGGAGAAATCAGTCAGCCTTTC
>NW_009731114.1:0-14327 GCF_000703405.1 Apaloderma vittatum | reverse complement strand
AGTGCCTAGAAAGAAATTGGACAGCATTGTGTCTCTTGTTCAAGCCACCTCTAAGCAAGCTGAGTTACTAAACCTGTCCAGGATGGAGCATATCAACACTGAATAAGTGTTTAAATTTGCAAATTTCTGCTTTTGCTTTTTATTAGTGAAAGAGAACCGAATTAATGTGGATTTAAGATTTGTCATTGCAATAGCTAGTCCTTTTCCATCTCTCCTCTTCCACCAGCAGCATCAACTTCTCATTAAGACAGAACTACTCTAATTCATCTGTGTGATGTTGCAGGAATATCTGACTAGTTGTGCAAGGTGAAAGACATCTCAGTCATGTCTAACTCTGTTTCTAAACTGTGCAAGATAGTTTTGTTCAGAGATTCCCAAGGGTCCCATGGCTTTTTGTTAAGGTCAGTTAATTAGTCTTGAACCTCCTGTTTCAGCCTTGCTTATTCTGATTTATTTTGGTTCTCTGTAAGACGCTACACCATAGAGTGTGTGCTCCAAAGCTGGCATTTCTGTTGACCCCAACCATTACCTGTCATGAGACACAAAAAGGTGAAATAAAGCAAAAGGTAATTTCTTGGATCTTTGAGTTGTAAAAGTCTATATGTTTCACATATTCAGATTCTTAGTCAGTTTTGTTAATTTTTTTCCCCCTTTATTATGTACATGAAGGTCAGAAGTGGACTTGAATAATGAAAGCTCAGGAATAAAATCCTGTGATTCTACAAGTTGAAAAGAAACATTTTGTATATAGAACTAATGCAATAATGTTGACCACGGATAGGAACTGAGGGGAATGTGTATATATTCTGAATCAATATTCCCTATGCATGGGAATGGGACTAGAAGGAAGGAAAACAAAATTGGATAGGAAGTAGAAGTATTTCACTAAGTCATGAAATTGTGGGAGCACCAGTGAGCTAATATGCAAACTATTTAAGGGATTAGTGGAAAAGTCTGGATCTCTAGGAACAACACTGGACATGACATTGATTCAGGTCAAACAAGAAAATACCTGCAATGGGATACAATTAAAAATATTAAAATGTTGCCAATGAGTTTAGGATTATGGAAAACAGGTGTTGGTCCTACTCTTTTAAAATATTTTTCTTGAGATTAACATTTAGATAATGAGGTACAGTTGGTGCAATCTATGCAGATTTCACTGAGCTAACACACTTGGAATTCTTGATTAATACTTTACAGTAATATCAAACAAATTAGGGAGGCATTAAATAGATTAAACTGGATGAAATTATGTATTATGTTAAATGACTCTGCTCCTGTTGGGATGCTGTAGAAATACAGAATGCAATAGGGCACTAACTGGAAAAATATTAAATCTTTCAGGTAGATTTGGGAAGGTAATTAGTTACAGGTTGCTTAGTCATCTGGGCCAATGATAGGTGTTACATTAGTGTCAAATGTAGGATCATCTATCCAATAGTAAAGAATGTAGACCATGCTTACAGAAAAGGGGCTGAGAAGCACTTACTGGAAATGATTTGTGTGACAGAGTTTAATTAGTTGCATATGAGCACACAGTGGGACACTGTGGCCAGGAGGGTTAATGTAACTCTTGAACATCTGTGGGAATAAGAACATATGAAGAGAGACTGGGAAGTTAATTTAACTGTACATTAGGAATGGTTATGGACACTGCTAGAATATTCTGTCTAGTTCTGATGTCCACAGTCAAGAAAGATGTTGAAAAAAATGGAGAAGCCTCAGACAAAAAACCCACAAAGATGATTAAAAGTTTGGGAAACAGGCCTTGCAACAGCTTGACTTTAGTTTATCAAACAGATTTAGAGAGAGATGTGTTGACAGTGTGCAGGGAACCTCTGCAGGGAACAGAAATGTGATATTTGAGGACTTCAGCCTACCAGACAAAAACATGTCCCGATGTAATGGCAGGAAGTTGAATCTCAACAAACTCAAAATAGTAATGAAAAGTGCATGTTTAGGAATCATATTTAGGAAGGGGCTATGAACTGCTGAAAGGAGCAAGAGTAGCAAGAGAATTTTCTTTTAGGGTCTGTTTTTAAAACTAAAATTGGCATGTGAACAAAAAAAGACTGTAGTTAAACCACAGTTTGGAGGGATTTAAAACATTTAATGTGGGGAAGATCCATTGCTTTTGCTATGCAGAGAGTTACATTAGAGAGTCAGAACAGTCTCGCTTAATCTGGGAAGACGTGTGTGAAGGTCCAGCAATAAGGAATAGTATTTCTATTCCTCTTTTGGACAGTAATGCTGTAACAAAGCACAAGAAAAAATCCCCATGAAGAAACTAGTAAACCATTCATTTTCTAAATTTAACTAGGATAACAAGCTAGCTCAACAAGTAAGTCTTTTTAATCAAAGTATTGTTTTGGAGATGAACTTCAGAGGATATTTTGGGAGGGCAGGAATATGTGGAGTTGGTTGGGAGTTCTTGGAAAAAATATTTATTTATTTATTTTACACTGCTAATATCTGCAATTTTCATTTTTTGCCTCTTTACCAAAAAAAAGTGAGAATCTTTGTTTTACATAGCTTCACTGGGTACAGATCTGCTTTCGTGGTGCATTGTTTTCCGGTTCTTTTGAGATTCCATCCATTTCTTGTCTAATTCAGAACATATATATCATTAAAAAAAAGAAAAAAAAAAGCCTTCCTAAAGTTATAAATCCTTTACTTCTTCCTTTGCCTCTTGAGTTGAGGATATCAGTCAGCAATGATGATGGGCGTTCCTTGCTGACACAAGTAGATCAGTAAAGATCCTAAGTAGGAAAAGAACGTTCTAATATTTTAGCATGTAAATTAATAGGGTATTTTGTATTTGACTAAAAGGATAATATTGTATCTGAAGGTAAAGACTTTGGGGCAAATGTCTGTGCTTTAAAATTACTGCAAAAAAAAATCAAAACAAAAACCACCACAACAAAAAGAATCCCAGCTATTCCAGTTGATGGCTCATAAAATCTGAATAAAATCCTTCAAGGGCTTTTTTATAGGGAGGCACTATTTTTTGTATGTGTAGTTATGGTAGCATCTGGTTCCCATCTCTGGGAATTCAGAGAATACACAGGCACCATCATGCTGTCTGCTGCAGAGAACCTCTACAACACAGATAAATGTTTCAGACAAGTGTGCAGTGTGTAATGTAATTGTCGGCAAGCTGGAGAGATGTTGGGGTATGCTGGGAGAAGGCAAAATCTGAATCAGTAAAGTCTGATTAACATAAGCAATAAGAGCAGTCTTTGCATAAAATTTCCTTTGTTCACCTGTGAAGAGTGGACTGATAAGCTCACAACACCTGAGTCAATAGGATTAATTAGTCAACGAGGGTAAGGAAGGCGTACCTAAGGCAAGAGGAGTTGGTCTTCACAGAGGCTATATCATTCAGAGAGAGTTGAAACAATGGGATTGGTAAACGAATTGTCAACAAATCTGGGCAGGAAATAAAGGGCCTTTTATGAATAATCACATTGGATTTAGTAACTGTTGAATGACAAAGGAAAACAGAATTTGTCTCAGTTATTTCCGACTCATCATATTTGTCATTCTAATGCCTTATCCTTTCTATAAGCAGGATTTGTCTGTAAGAAGTAGTCACATCGTTATCTTATGTGAAATTGTATTACATTATTGTAAGAGTTTCTTTCACATTATTGACATCTGCTGTCACAGAAAGCAAAATCTTCCGGATGCCTTGAATGGGGGCACAGACACAACACTGATTTTTTGGCTTTTATTGTGCTCAGCAAATTGTTTTTACTTAACAAGTAGTATGACAGAGCAAATAGAGAGGATTTGTAAAAATTTTACTTCTCTTACGGCTGATGATGGACTCACCCTCAATGAGTTAAAACCAAAATGCATTTAAGTACAACTCTGTGCTTGAATGAAGTTTACCTTTATGCCAGAACACCTCCTTGTGCATATATGTATGTATACAGAAGAGGTGATAGCAGATATCCTGTGCCAGAGAACCACTATTGTACCATCCTTGACTCTTGTATAGTAACCTAGAGGTTAGTGCATTGCTTCAGGAGACTGGAGAACTGGGTTCTAGGTATCCCTGAGCCTGAAGAGAGTAAAAAATGACAGCTCCTACAACCCAGAGGGATATCTTTAATACAGAAGGATGAAATGGGCCCATGCTCCAACAATACCAGTTGAAGACGCTCTGTTGTGTAGGGAGGAGTGTAGGATGCACAGGGATGCTGGCAGCAAGTGACAGGGAGCAAGCTCTTCCCTAGACCTGAAAAGCCACCATTCTATTCCTTTAGCAGCCATATTTGAAAGAAAGAAAAGAGAGGTGCTGGCTATTACGTGTGACTTTGTGACTACACCCAGAAAGAAATTTGGTTTGTGACTCCTTTTTCCACAGAGGTGCCTAGTTTTGTGCTACAGAAGTGCTGTGGTCTAGGAAAGAGACATTGCTTCAGAAATGTCTGTCCTCAGCACTTTCTATGGGTCAACTTCTGTTTGCAGCGTATGCCAAGATGGGGTGATGTTGAACCTCGGTCTTCATACAGGTTGTGTATACAATCTAGGTACCTAACCTGAAGGTTTTGGTGTTTCCCATTAACAGGCTTTCTAAGAAATTGTGCCTAGGGATAGCATGGATCTAGGCCGAAGTTTGTACTTGAATCTGAAGAGCATATTCAGACTAAAAGTTTCAGGTTTGATTTGCATTAAATTTAATTAACAAGTACATTGTGAATACAAGAACCATGTATTCCTAGAATAAAAAAAAATAATCAAAATTGCTGAGGAGACCAGGTTTCCAAGAGCACTGAGATGTGAGTGATTCAGGGACCTAGATGCCATTTTCAAAAATTAAGTGCTTACAAGCTTAGGTAGTACTGGCTAACACTGGCATCTAGATTTCTGCACATTTAAAGTAACTTCTTAAATTGTACCTATGAATTGATTACAACTATTTCAGTACTTCCAGGAGTCAGATTTTATACTTGTGTTCTGACTTAAATTTATCTCTGTTTCTGCCATAAAAAACTGTTCTTGAATTTTGAAAATTATGTTTGTATTTAATTCCTAACAACCACACTTAAACCCCAAACACATTATACAACATGTTAGCTCCAAGGGACAATATCCTAAATGAAAACAGATCCTTCTCTTTTTCTTCATGCCAACTCTTTGTTTAGCAGTATGGCAATTACACGCACATATCCCAGATGTTCATGGAAACAAAATTCCCCTTTAATTTACAGCAGAATCTGGTTTTATCCCTTGCTGCCTTTGCATTTGTCAAATGCACAAATGTTTAAAGCCTTCTACTCAAACATGCTGCAGTAGTATTTTGCACACCTCTTAAAAACTAACACTTGTAAAATCACAAAATAATTCAGTTTGGAATTGACCCAGATGTTATCTAGTCCAACTTCCTGCTCAGAGCAGGTCCAGTTACATGAGGTTGCTCAGGGCCATGTCTCATGGAGTTTTGAATATCTCTGGACAGAGTTTCTACAACTTCTGAGTCCCTGTTCCAGTGGTTGACCATGCTTGAGGAGGAAGAAGATAATTCTTTATATATAATTTGAATTTCTCGTATTGCAGTTTGTCTCTCTTGCCTCTCGTTGTGTCTCTGTGCATCTTCAATAGTGTATCAGGCTCTGTCTTCTCATCAGTTGTAGACAGCACTAAGTGCTCCTGTAAAGTACTCAAAGCTAAGTAAATCCAGCTGTCTCAGCATCTCCTGCCTATGTAGCAAACTGCTTATATAGGAAATCTAACTATTGTGCAATTCAGGTTTTGCTGGGGGGCTCGTTTTAGAGATTACGCTCGTAATCTGAACTCTAAGATTCAGGTTTTGATCTCTGACACTGACTAGATTTTCCATTGTTTTTACCTGAGTAATACATAGTCAGGAGACACAGAACCGATTACTCATCTTCTTACCAATTACATAATTTCAGATTTTTAGATGTAGTAATTTCTATTGCTAATGTTTTCTCTGCTCCTCTTGTAATGAATATGGTTGTACTGTGGAATGCACATGGTGGTTCATTCATATTTACTTTACAAAGTCTTTGGCTGAGAGTCAAACAGTACTGACAGCCCAAGCCTCTGTTTCACATACTCAGGAACTATTAAATATTGATGTTTCATGGAAAAAGCCATCATTGTTTATCATGTGGGGCTAACATGGTGTCCTGGGCTGTGGGCAGGTGGGCGGAGCTTCAGGGGGGCTGAGAAGGATTTGCAAGGCCTGTGGGTGCCCTCAGGGTACTGACAGACCTTGGGTTGGGGTTAGGAGAAGGGCAAAGCCCAGGCCTGGGGTGAGTGTGAGGCTGGAAAGGGAGCGTGAAACAGCAGTGCAAGCTGTGAAAAGATTTCTGCCATGAACTTGTTCATGTGGGCCACAGCGCTGGGAGACCTAAAGCTTAGTCAAGGCCTAGGATTAGGGTTAGAAGGTGAAAGCCCAGAGCTGTGTCTGACACGGGTCTGAAAAGGGACTGCAAAATCACAGAGCAGTCTGCAAAAAGATTTCTCCCTCAGTGATATGCAGAGAAATTTGGCTGAGGATCTGATTAATACACAGGGGAGAGGAATTGCTGCATTGCCTATAAAAATTACCAGACTGTAAGTATCTATTGGAGTCTCATAGCACGTACCAATCTTGTGTCTGCAGCATATGAGAAACAGGCCAATAATTAGACCTGTCTGAACTGTAATTTTTGTTGGACTGCTCAGTTTGTTCATCACTTGTTGTTTTTACACTGGAACTAGTTTAATTTCAAACTTCTTTGACTCCTACTATTGAGGGTAAGCAGAGATGAATACAGGAGTGATCTTGATGAATGTCACTGCCATTGGCAGCTAACTAGTACTGCTCTAATTTTTTTATTGCTTCAGCTGCTTGCATCAGGGCAGATAGAGAAGTCGGGAAGTTCAGCCTAGACACAATACATTTGGCACATGAGGGACAGAAAAACAGCAGCAAGTGTTAATTATGGTTTTTAAATGGAACATTTCCTCTTTATATGTGTCTGTTTGCAAACACCAAATTCCCTTCATACCCTCATAGTTGGAGACATGAAGGCGATACTGGAGCATGCAGATGCACACTTGTCTCTTTATAGACTTTGGACTTTCCTCCTTAGTATGGCTATCAAGGAGATTGTTTAACTTGCTCAATGAAGTCTCTCTTGGCTGGCTGGTTCTGCCTAGTTTTACCCATCATGTTCTGGTCTTGCAAGCAGAGGGAAGTAAATGTAAAGTGGTGCTATTCCTGTTCACCCTCAGTTCTCTCCCTACTTTGGGAAGGCTGCTATCTTCTGGCACTTGCTTTTTCATCTTTACACAAGCCCACAAGCCTTTAGACAGTGCCTCGCCTTGAGCTGGAATTTTTATATTGTTCTATAGAATTTCTTGGTGAAGAGAAAAATTCTTCCCTTTCTTCAGTCTGTTGCTTCAAAGTTGGTATTTGCAGTGCCTGACAAGTTGCATTTGTGCCCTTAAGACCTGAGTGGCACTACCTCCTCCTTATGTCCTTGTTTCTCTGGAAGAAGTGAAGGAACAGAGTCCTCCCACTAGGCTACTGCTCTGGATGCCAGCATAAGGGGCTGAGACAGCTGGAGAAACAAATGTCTGGGTTAGAGAGAGCTGGCTTGGCCATCAGTTGAATCTGCAAAGGAGCTGTGCTCAGGTGCGTAAGGACTAGAGTCTGGTATCCTGTAATGCATCTGTTCTCTGGAAATGTGCAGGGGATGTTCTGATTTTTATTCCCTTTTCACCAGGTGGGATATAGCTCCTGAGAAATTGCAGTCTTTTGGACACGACGTTCCCCGTATTCTACCAAAAACTCCAATAGAAGATCAAAGTGTGGTCAAGTAAAGGGGAGATTTAAAAATCGTTAGGAGCAAATAGACAATGTGAAAGAGTTCTATAGTCTCCGACGCCTCTCTCTGTGGTATGATAGGCAGAGAATGGGTTTTTTCACCCTTGGTGCTTCTGCACCGTTTTTGTAGTGTTTGCAGCGATCAGGCAAACAGCATTTCATCAGAGCCCAATACAGATGTCTAACACTTTGATCTTTTACGATTCATTTGATACTCATGTCTGATGATTTACTATGGTCTATGGGTTTCTTCAACCTTTTGTGTTTCCCCAGTCATCTCTCATAACTCATCTTACTATTCGTTTCTACTCTCCTATGGTGTTTGATTCTTTCCTCATTGGTATTTGATTTCATATTGCTCTTAGTTCAATAACTTTAGGACACTCAGAATCAATTTTTGGTTAAGAAATTCCTGTCCTTCATCTTCCCCAGATGGAAGGATTGACTCTACATCTTCCCTGTGATTGTGCTGATGAAACTGTGGACTGACCCAGCCTGCTACACTATTGAATGATCAACTTTAGAATAGCCCTCCAGCAACATTATTTTTTTCTAAATCTGAATCGTCCAGTGATTTTTGTTTACAACATTGTACTACAAATTATTGTTTCAGCATGACTGAAAGTGACATGACATTGTGGTGGGGGCTAAAATGAGCACCTTGTAGGAGAGAAGAAGGCGTGTTATCTCTAACTTCATCCTGAGTTATATTTTTGCACCTTTTAAGCCATGAAGACAGAGGGGTACCACGTGCCAAAAGACATATTATTTCAAAAAAGCAACACAAACATTTGGATGGGTATTTGTATGATGTTTCAAAGCACAAATCCTACTTGTTTAAGAACAGAAGTATAAAAAAAACTCACTTTGTTCTTAAACTGTTGATGCAAGCTGTACCAGAAAAGATGTTATCAAATTGCCAGCCTCCCCTTTAAGATCTGGGTTTGTCTAGATTATGAAGTAACTGAGATTTGAATCCCACAATACCTGATAGTTTGTATATCTGTAAAAAAAAAAAAAAAAGGGCTGCATTGGCTCCGTTTGTTTGGAAGAATTTGTAAAAGACTCTAAACAAAAAAAGCTTGAGAACTGGTGCTTTCAGTCATATGTGGATTCTTATGGGCTTGTAAAAATTTATGGTTTCTAAATTTGTGCCATTTCTGATTAGCAAACAAGTCTCTAAATGATGGCTAGTAAGAGAGAAGAGTGAACAAGTACATTTATATAAATGTTTCATGGAGTTTATGAAATTAGTCATTATAAATTGTATACATGTCAAATGCTGACCTTTTAAATTCATCGGTCAGGACGGTGTTACCCTGATTGTTGCTAAAAAAAGCAGTGTATTAAATGATTCCTATGATGTGCCTAGGTAGCCACAAGAGGAGTTTAGAGCTGCACCAAGTGCTCTGTGGGATCAATTTTCCTAACCCTAACACCAGAAGTTAGTCTTCTCCTTCTTTCTGTGGCATTTCCTCCCACCTCCTTCTGAAATTCAGCAAGGTACACTCAGCAGTAGCAAAGCCTGCTAAAAATGTGACAATGACCGTGTTACTGACAATTGAGTCCTTCAGGTCAAATTGTGCATGTGCTCAGTATTCTAGTGGAATTTTTTCTGTAGGGATATGGCCAGAGAACAGCAATGCAGGTTGTGTCCTCAGGGACATCAGTGCCCCTCCTTGCCTTGGTGAGGGACACTTGCCTGGTCTCATATGCAGTCAGGCTTCTCACTCCTGTTGTGCATCTTTCAGCAAGAAGCCCTTGGCTCTGTCAGGTGGGTTTGAGTTGCTTTGTCAAGGAGCTTATAGGTAGATGCAACTTCTAGAATGCAATCCTTTGCTGATCTTTTCAAACTCCTCTACCATTTTGAAAGCATTTTGTTGCTCATGGAGGTGCAGTTAGGCACCCTGTAAATCAGAGGAACGTGTTGAAGTTAATAAAGATTAATTAATAAAGAATTAAAAGAAGGCAATATAATTAATGCCAATCAACATGAACTTATGGAAAATAGCTCTTGTCAAAATGACTTGTAATCTCATGAAAAAAATATCAAGTAGAGTTGATTAAATATAATTGCATTGATGCGAAATTTGGTGGTTGAGTGCTTTTAAGTGAACTGGGTGTATAAAAAGAGGCAATGGCTAGGAATTAAAGAAAGGCTTAGTGTTGAAATAAGGTCTTTACTGTGAGGACAGGTAACCATTGCAGACTGCAGACTGGTAAAAGATGTGATTTCTGTAAATGTGTAATGCAGATCTGTGGCCTGTTATATCACAGAGCAACTGTGGTGATCATGATGCTCTTTTCTGAGTGTAAAAAGCAACTGATCTCAAAGTGGGAAGGCACCTGAATGTGGGCTGGAGGAGGATGAGAGGATGGTGGGCACATCTTGCAGAAGCAGCAAGGAAGTTCTACCTGAGTTAAGGATGGGGCCACGAGAAAGCTGAGATGAGAAACTGTGCACTCTGAGGAATGGTGGAGCAATGTATATACTTTTCAGTGAATAGGTTTTTGTGTTAAAATCTACCTAACACTCAGTTTGCAAAAATGCTTTTCTAAATGTATTAGTTACACAAATTCTCAACTGTAAAATTATGGCTCTTGTTCTTCCACCTATTGTCATGATGTAGAGTGCTTGATATTTGACCATTCGAAGTATTCCTTTTTTTGTCTTGAGTAATGCTATTTGTACAGACAGTTTCTGCTGAGCATGAATGATACATATTAGTTGCACTAAAAAATAGAAAAAAATCATATTTGGAACTAGATGATCTTCAAGGTCCCTTCCAACCTTAACCATATATCTAAATATTTGGTTAGTATTACTTTATATTTACATTAAATCATACCTTCTGTTACTAATGCACCATTCAAGCCAGTAGAAAGATGTTGGTCTGAGTAAGACATAGTATTCAAGCTTCATCACTTTGAGAACAACTATAAAAAGAGATCCCTTAAGGGTACAGTTCTTTCTTTCCTACGCCCTTATTCTAGGTCATATTTAGAAGCTTGTAATTTTCTTTTGACTAACTTCCAACATCATGTTTTAATATCCCTTAAGTGTTTCAGTTGCACCGACTGACACAAACGGGATAAGTAATCATGGAAATACTCTCTTACTCCCACTTTCCTATCCAGTCCTTGCCTACCTGATCTAGTGAAAAAGGGTCAGTTCTGATGAAAATAATACATTTTTAAATAAAAATGCTTTTCCAGCAAAAGTCTCTTGCACTGAATCCTGACTTTGCATCTATGTGAAGCTTGTTAGATGACCTGCCAAGAACAAACCTAGCATAAGTGGTCTGCACTGACTGGGAACTATACAAATTGCAGACTCTTAGTGTGGCAACAGCAATCTGAAACAGGAACTGTAATGTTTAAAAATGCAAATTAATAGCCTCGCTGCATTGTTGGTTGAGCGTGGTGCTGATAACACCAAGGTCGCGGGTTTGATCTCCGTTTGGTCCCCATGTATTGCCTGATCTAGTTGAGAGGTGGCGTCCCTGCCCGTGACAGGGAGGTTGGATTAAATGCTCTCTAAGGTCCCTTCCAGCCTAGGCCATTCTATGATTCTATGATTGTTTTGCTCCATGTGGTTGCCTTTTACTGAACAATTCTGAGGAAAGAGAATCAGCTGTATGTGCTCTCTTTTAGCAAGTTCAGCACCTGAATGCCACACCACTCAGGATGGTGGTGGGATATTTTTTTTTCCACTGCTCATCTGTAATATGAACAAGCCCAATCAAAGGTTCAGAAAGAACAAGTATGATTATCTGTGAAACAGTTTGTTAGTTGTGAACCGAAAAATTGCAAAGTCTTTCTTCATTCCTTTTTTAAATAAACTTATTAAGTTGCTGAAGTAACTTAGAAGTATCAAGCCTAAGATTTAGGCTTCAGTGTCAAGCTAAAGATTTAGCAAGGCTCTTATGCTCCTCTCATGTTTCCATGTTTCTCATGTTTTCCCCCGCTTTGCCTTCCTCTGGTCCCTGTCTGCATTACCCAGCTGGCAGAGTGCCTTCCACAAGGATCTCAGCAGAAATGCAAGAGGATGCTTAGGGCTGCATCGTTTCTAACTGTGTGGAGCATGTGGAGTAGGGGCCAATGGAGATGTTGGTTATAAATTATTTGTAATAATTAGCATACAAAACCTTACCCTATTTTGATATTAATGGGAGTTTTGCCATCAGCTGCATAAAAGCCTCATAAAAGGGCAAACCTGTTTGCCTGCTGTTTCTTAATCTATGAGCAGCAATGGTGATTGTTACAAAAGAGTACTATGGCCAAACACAGTGACTAATGACACTGGCATCTAACAGTGGAAAGGTGATGTGAAATGCAGCTTATTGCTATGGCTCATTCACCACGCTGTGGGCTCTGCCGCTGGAATCAATGAGGACCCAATGAAATGACTGAGTCCTTCCTTGGTATTGCCCCAGTTCACGTGCCTAATTGCATGTGTCTCCTGCTGCTGAACTTTATACTGGTCGTGCATTATTTTCCATCATTGCCCTCCTGTTAGTAGTTCATGGTTCAGAAGACCTCCTGCAAGGACAGGTTTTCTGAACTTAAAAGGATGTTAAACACTCAGGTGAGTCAAATCAGTTATGAGATGGTTGTGATTATTTTGCCAGCTCACCAGTTGCCAATATAATATCTGTCCCTTCTTTTTCAAGTGAATGAATTAAAATGATCAGTAATGAGTTCAAAATTGCACATGGGTTTAATTCTAATCTTCTTTAATAATCATAAATCTTAATTCTTGGTGTTTCCCAAGTAAAATCAAGAAAACTAATATTCGTGGTAGAAGTCTTTCTTCTTTCAAGTACAGCTGTGGGCAAAATTGCACCTTTGGAATAAATGTGCTGTTTGTCCACTGGTATTCTGTACTTGTCTCTAAAAGGAAGAAGCAGAAATGTTCCATCTAGGATCTGCAATTAAGGAGTTGCAATAAAAATTAATATTACTCTAATCTCAGCCTGAAAAAGTAAATGTGCCATGTAGTCCTTCTAAAGCTATTTTTTTAAATCTCTTGGAAACATATGCATATAGGGATATTCCTGACAGCTGTATCAGCTGCACTCTTTTAAAAACATCTAAAAATGATGACTTTTTTTTTAAAAAAATGCATATTGTAGTTTATTTCCATAAATAACTCTTTAGAAGGGGAATGCATTTCTTTTTGTAGAAAAAAAAGATTTTACTGGGTTTAGTATTTCTGTTTGATTATTTTTGATTTTATCTGAAGGTTTTTGAATAATTTCAGGAATGTGACTAGACATTTCATATCAGAACAAGGTCAAAAATGGAAGCAAATTCCATTTCTCTCTGCATAGTACACCAATGCAAGAACTGACAATGTTAAGTAAGAATTATCATCCTGGACTTTTGATCATCACGATGAAGAGGCCAATTCAGTCATTTTGAATCTCATAATTTGCAAGTGGCAGAACATTCTTTAGTATGGCAGCCCATTGGGTATCTTCAGGCCCTACTTCTGGTCTTTGACCTGGATGAGCATCACCTCAGAAGTACCTCTTACATGGAACTTCTAGCAATAAAGTATCTTCTGGTTTCATATTAGTATAAGTGCTTATGCTGGAGGTGTGGGTGTGAAACAAATGTGTTTTACTTCTGTGGAAAGTGAGTAAATATTAGTTTATTTATTAGAGTAAATTCAGAATTTTTAACTGAACAGATATCACAGATTATTTTTGACAATACATGGACAGGTATTAGAGAGTGATCCAGTTCCCACTGAAATCATTGTAAGTCTTGAATCTGATGGAAGCTAGGTCAAGTTCTTTGTAAGGTGTCTCATAGCAGTTAGGAGATATTTAGCACTTTTAAAGTGACATCAATGGATATTGCACTGCTTTGGATGGGTTAACCTCTTAGCTCAGGACTTCATCTTTATCTTTTAACCTACATGGAATAAGTCTTTCTTTACTTGCAGAGAAAGAAGGCTTTAACTTTACAGAAAGTTTGTAAAAGAATGCTCTCTTGAGGCTATAGCTGATAATTAACTGGATTCCCAACAAAGTAATTTAGATAATAATATAAGAAGAATTCGTACTCATTAACTCCATATTCCTATCAAAATCGAATTTATTTTCTCTCTCTCATTAACTCCATATTCCTATCAAAATCGAATTTATTTTCTCTCTCTCTCTCTCTCTCTTTTGACATTTGGATTGTAAATTGTACATAATGTCATGGGCCACTGGACAGTCATCTGAGTAGAGCTTGCTCTGAATAAATGATGCTGAACAGCATTAGGCAACCCTCGTTCTTTTACAGAGATAATTTTAATTAAATTTCAATTGACTTAAAAAAAGGAAAGAAACTAATTAAAATTATTAAGAGGTATTTTAGTTGACATAATCTGTCCGTTAGAAAGAGACAAAATCAATCTGTTGGAGTTTTCTTGCACCATTTGTACTCAAAGCCTCATGGGGGACTTTAACCATCCCGACAT
>NW_009731113.1:59977-61949 GCF_000703405.1 Apaloderma vittatum | reverse complement strand
GCGCACCGAGGTGTGATCCAGAGCTGTGTGGGACGCTCACTTCCCCATTTATTTATTATTTTTTCAACCCAGAACCCTGGAAGAGCATTTAAATGTGCTGGGCTGTGCTTTGCGAAGCCCCTTGGGGGACGTCCTCCTGCAGTGGCCTAATGGCCTGGAAGGGGCCATGCTGCTCACCTCCCATGCTGGAGAACCGGGAGGCCAGTCCTTTGACATGGGCAGGGTGAAGGTGTATGGGTGACAACCCAACCAGTTGCTCTGGCTTTTTCTGGGATCGCTCGTTCCCTTCTGCTCAGGAAGGGCAAAGCCCGGTTTGCCCACACCGCCGAGCTGCCCCGGGGCAGGTCTGTGTGCAGGCAGGACCGGGCTGCAAGATGCTCTGGATGGAAGAGGAGATGCTGAGGAGTTCCAAAAGTGTTGAGGGCTTGAAAGTGGTGCTAGGCTTCCTTCCTAGGCAGGGATACTTGTGCTTGTTTACTTTTTCACAGCCTGCAGCTGGTCCTAGGTGGGAGGCAGGATGGAGACGATGCAGTCCTGCAGGCTGCATCTGTTCCAGGGATGTCTCTGGGTATGTGGAGCAGGATTTCAAGTGCATCTACTTTCTTTCGTGCCGTAACTCTTGCAAACTAGCAGGGACTGGCCCTAGCACATGTACCTGCCAGGTGAAGGGATGATGGCCTGCAAAAGCTTTGGAGTGCAGTGGATGTAGAGTGCTGTTCTAGCTGCCTTCACAAATTTTTAGAATATCTCTGCTGTCTGCAGAGAGCGCTAAAGGTGTTTTTTTAGGAGCACAGAGTGGCTTTTTATTGAGTTTGTCTGGTGGGTTCTCCCCACACCTTCTAGCTAATCTGGGTGGAAATCGGAGCTCAGGTTACAGCAGCTAATCCCAGACTATAGAGAACTCGACCTCATAAGGCTGTAATCTCTGAATATATCCATCTTCCCCAGTAGGGCTTTGAGCCTGGGAGGCCGTATTGGTTTCAGATTTTTATTGCCGCGCTGGGGATGCGAAAGTGCACAGGCATGCAGGCGGCCCCGGACAGATGGATGCACGTGCATGCAGCAGCTCTTGGAGTGGAGGCAGGCTGAGATTTGGGCTGAGCATTATTTGAGTTCAAGAAGATCCCCAGGGCGGTTGTGAGTGACCAGCTGGGATCATGGTGCCCTCTCCTAGCTGCTGTCCCAGGCTGGTGGTTGTGGTGTCCCCAGCACTGGTGTGGGCACCAGCTCCAAGGGCTTTCTGCTGCCCCTCTCTCAGCACCCACAGCCAGGTCGGAGTTTCTTCTCTGTTAGGGGGTGTGCTGGAGGCTTAGTGGTGGGTGGTCACAACCTTATCTTGGGGGCTGGCTTGGGATCTTGAGATGTGGAATGAGCCCTCTCCCCTTGTTGGACCGTGTGCCTCACAGAAGAGGCACAGGCCCACCCATGTTAATTCTGTGGGGTGTTATGGGGGTAGCCTGGTGTTTCTCCTGATCTGCTTGCATTGCTGTCCGCAAATGCTAGCAGGAGGTGGTGGCCTGTGCCACAGAGCTGGGAGTTTTTGGCTTTTAGGGAGACTGTTTTAGTTGCTGTGGAGTTTTGAGATATGGAGACTTAACGATGCTGTTGCTTCTCCCTGTGCTTGACTGGCCTTAAAAAGTGTTTGCCCTTGGGACATAGGTGGGTAGTGGTGGGACTCTGGGTGAGGTCTAGCAGGAGACCGGTCTCTGTTTCCTATTTTGCAGCGCTGGGCTGAAGCAAGCGTCCTAGGGAGCTGTGCCTAAGCAGTGCCCATCCCTGCTGCCTGCATGAGTCCGGTGGGACGGGCAGCTTGAACGTGACAGGATCAGTCCTCCTGTCCTGCAGACACATGGGTTGAATCACCTTCTGCTTTCCTGAGCTGGAGGATCAGCTCTCCCAGGGCAGAAAACTGCTGCTGTCTGGGCTCCCTTTTTAGCCAGTATTTTAGCAAAACGCGGGTTTCATTTGGTTT
>NW_009731113.1:42322-59946 GCF_000703405.1 Apaloderma vittatum | reverse complement strand
TAACTCCATCTGTCAGCAGGATGAAAGGCTGGAAGGCCGCGTAAGTTTGAAGCGATAGGTTAGACCTCCTTGTGGGGCCAGTTTGGTCCCTGTTTGTGGAGAGATTTGATCTCCCCTGTGTGTGTGCACAGCCCCCCTCATTGTTAGTGCCACCACCTTCCCCTCCAGTGGGACAATAGTGCCTTGAGTCCTTCCTGGTAATCTCCCCCCTTATCTTTCTTCTCTGCCTTAGCCAGCATCCCTGGCAAGCGGGGAGAGTGGGAAGTTTAGGAAGAGCCAATTATGCAGATGGAGGAATGAGAAGCGCTGTGTCAACTGACATCCCTTTGCAGGGAGTGGGGGCGAGAAGAGGATGCTCGATGTGGGATCACGTCTGAGCTCTTCCCTACTCGCTGTCCTCTCACAGCTCCCGTACGCCCCACCAAGAGGTGTCCTGTGCTGGGGTCAGGGATGTTCAGGGACAGAGGTGGCTGCAGAATTTGCTTCCCCCCTGTTGCTCTTTTTTCGACTGCTTGCTTATGCTGGCATTGCCACCAGGGCTGGGGCAGCATCAAGGGGTACCTCTCCCTGCTGGGGCTGGGGGAGAACGAGATGGCCACTGGTCAGGGTGCTAGAGGTGTCCCTGGTGGCAACTGTGAGTGGGCTGCCTCACCCAGTGCTCTGGCTCCAGTGAAGCCACGGGGGAATGAGATGGGGTCCGTCCCTTGGAAACTCACCTCTCCATCTTCATTTTGGTGTGCCCTGAGCCAAAGCCTGCGCACACAGGGCTCCAAAAACTTGCTTGGCCTCGAGCATGGTGGTCACAGGCCAAGGCAGCGGGCATCTGCTGTGGGTGGTACTGTTGATCCTTTGGGGTGGGAAGGTCCCAGTGGGGGAGGCAGCATTTTTACATCTCCCCAAAAGTACAGCGGTAATTACCAGCCTGGCTTTGGATTTTGTGTAAGCTGTGTGAGTCTGCTGGGGCCCTTCCTTCTGCTGGCAGGGAAGTTAATGAGGAGCCCCTTGTTTGTCTGCTGCCTGCTGGTGGAAGAAGGTGCTGAAGAGGCAGGAAAAGTAGATGCAGAAAAGCAAAAGGATGGGGAGGAACCAATTGTTGTGGAGCCAGCTGTGATGGAGGAGTGTTTTGTAAATCAAAGCGCTCTCCTAAAAAGAAAACTTAAGCCCAGCAGATCTACTCAGTGGTCAAGCTCTGACTTTTTTTCCCCTCTATTCTCAAAGCTACATGATAATCGTTAAAGGCAGGGGATGCTTTGAATTCAAGGGAAGGGGGGAGGACGAAGAAGGATTTAAATTTAAAATTGGATGAGGGTACAAAGCCCCTTAGTTCCCTATTTCTGCTTAATGCAACTGGAGCTGGGCTTGACAAGATGCTGACCAGAGCTTGTGGTAAATGCTTTACGGTACCGTGTATCAGCCAGATCAGTTCTACTATGCTTGAGGGAGTGCAGATAAAATGGCTTAAAGATTCCCCTGCTGAAAGCGATAGTATCATCCTTTATGCTGGAGAAGACAGATTTAGTCGCCTGACATTTATTTGGCCGTGGTCTGCTTTGCAGATTTCACACCCAGGGACGATAGCCAACCGGATGATGTCAGATGTGAGCTGCAAGTGAAAAAAAAACCGAAAGAACCCAAAACATGCAAAAAGCTAGCGCTGTTCCTCTTGTCAACCGTCGAGTTTTGCTGTGTGTCTGTTTAGGTCATTTTACTCCACAGATCTCTTTAATGGAAAGTGCCTTTCAAGAGCAGGGTATTACTAAACCAGCAAGTCCTGTTGTGCTTTGTGATATGAAGATGGCAACAGAAATACCTCTGTTAACTTAGGTCATTTCTTTTGATCCTGTTTTGCCCATAGGTCACTAGAACTCCAAACTCGGTGAACATGAGTGCACTTGATTTGACTTCCATCCTCGATTTTCTGGAAACAGCCAACCTAACGGAGATCAACTGGACATGCAACAACAGCGACTGCATCACAGTCGATGCGACAACATGCCCTGGCACACTCAACAAAAGCGCCCTGCTATACACCCTGTCCTTCTTCTACATTTTCATCTTTGTCATAGGGCTGGTGGCCAACTCGGTTGTGGTGTGGGTCAACCTCCAAGCCAAAATGACTGGCTATGAAACCCACCTCTACATCTTTAATTTGGCTATCGCTGATCTGTGCGTTGTCATCACGCTTCCCGTATGGGTCGTCTCCCTCGTCCAGCATAACCAGTGGCACATGGGAGAAATTACGTGCAAGATAACTCACCTTATATTTTCCATCAACTTGTACAGCAGCATCTTCTTCCTGGCTTGCATGAGTGTGGACCGCTACCTCTCGGTTGCCTATTTCACCAATTCCAGCAATCGCAAGAAGAAGATAATCCGTCGCTGCATTTGCATCTTAGTGTGGCTTCTTGCCTTCTCTGCATCTCTCCCAGACACTTACTATCTCAAGACAGTCTCTTCCAACAACGAAACCTACTGCCGTCCTGTCTACCCAGAGGAGAGCTTCAAAGAGTGGCTGATTGGCATGGAGCTCATCTCCGTTGTGCTTGGCTTTCTTATCCCTTTTCCCATCATTGCATTCTTTTATTTCCTCCTTGCAAAGACCATCTCCACCTCCAGTGACCAGGAGAGGAAGAGCAATGGGAAGATTATTTTCTCCTACGTCGTCGTGTTCCTCGTCTGCTGGCTGCCCTACCATGTAGCTGTCCTGCTTGACATCTTCTACAGCCTTCATTTCATACCGTTCAGTTGTCAGATGGAGAACTTCTTGTATGCCACTCTTCACATCACTCAGTGCTTCTCTCTAGTCCATTGCTGCGTCAACCCCATCCTGTACAGCTTCATTAACCGCAACTACAGATATGAGCTCATGAAAGCATTTATCTTCAAGTACTCTGCAAAAACTGGTCTCACCAAACTCATCGATGCTTCCAGAGTGTCGGAAGCAGAATACTCTGCTCTGGAGCAAAATGCCAAATGACTGCAACTCCATAAAGAAACCTCCTTGACTCTCTGACCTTTGTTTTTTGTGTATTGTGGTGTGATTGGGGGTTCTTTTTTGTTTTTTGGTTTTGTTTGTTGTTTTTTTTTACCCCACCCCTTTCCTTGTGTTATGAACGGGGCATGAATTCCAGCCTACAAAAGAGAAATTGCAAACTGTAATTTAAGAGTATAATAAGGTGCAACATGGAAGTGGTACCAATATTAAGCTCTTTGTTGGTGTGGTTTTATTTGATCTTCCTCATCCTAGCCCAGTCTGGACTTCTTGACAACACTATGCAAATCAAAATGACTTTCTAGCAGACAAAGCCATTGTGTACCATAGATAACACGCATTTCCAGGATAAGCTTTTTCCTCCACGTGTAGATTCCCTCTCGTCTCCTTGTATATGTTTATATATATAGTGTGTTGTATTTAAAAGCTCGAGACTTATTTTCTGGCTCTTGGTGTATCTTATACAATTGTATTTGAAAGTTAAATATATTTTTATCATGTATTTGAAGTATATTGCTGATGAGTGTATCCAGAGTGCTTTAGTTTGGGTGCTAGACTGCCATTTGGTTTCAACTACTGTAGGTAAGAGGATGCTGATAAATAGCAGAAATGATCTCTTAGGTGCATCCTCCCTGGCTGGCACACTTTCTTGACTGTAGCTTATGTGGTGGTCATACCCACATGTCTGGAGCATGAAATGTATGTAGTGTATTATAGTTGCCATCATGTTAAAATTAACAGTATTGTAAGAGTTGTTAACTCCTACGCCTGTACTTTACAAAGCTGTATCCTTATGCACAGAGTGAATGACCTTGCTTCTGAGAGTTGTCTCTATTTGTAAGTTATTTTTGTAAAATAAACATCTGGAAAAAAAACCAAGCTAAATCTATGTCTACCAGTGGTTTGACTTGCCGTCCTTCTCCTCTTCAGGGGAAAAAAAAAAAAAGTGAAAAAGAAGAAATCCCAAAGCCACCTTCTCTCCTTTGTTTGGTGCAGGAGCAAACAGGTTACTCTGTGTTTTCCTGCTGTTTGTTGATGGTGGGCAGACACCATTGAATGGAGGAATGTGAGATGGCAATGGTGCGTGGCGAGAGGGGAAGGGGTGGGAGGAGCGGGTCTGCATCTGTCTGTGCTATTCAGGAAGGTAAAGCTGATGGATTTATAAGGTGAAAGCTGCTGGGAGTGATGAAAGGCTGCGTTTGTAGCTTAGAAATAAACACATGGAAGAAAAATATGGGAGTGTACAGATGGAGTGGGTATTTGAACTAATCCAGATTCAGTCCTCTGTGATTTTTGTTTGTGATGGAATTCAGGGGTTAGCAGTCCTGACAGCATTAAATGCAGTTTTATCTCTTTTTCTCTTTGTTATGGTTTTCATTGAATTTGCAATGCTGTCTTGTCAAAGTGCGGGGCAAATTTCAGCTGCTGTGAGATGGATGAAGTGGATCTTTAAGCTAGTGAAGCACTTGATTCGTGGTCGTCTTCATCTCGGGACAAGCTAACTAATGTAAGATCGATGATGTCTTTCAGCTATCACTGGTTTGAGTGTTTTACAACTCCGGTGCAGTGTTAACTGCTTCACTGGGAAGGCTACGCTTAAATTCCTGTTAAAGCATGCCTTCATCCCTCTGAGATCCCAACAGCCAAACAACTTTGTAATGACTGCTCTTTGTTTCTTTCTACGTGTTATGTTGCTGCCTCCTCAAAGGTGATCCTATAAAAATAGAAGTTTGCCAGTGCTGCAAATTCCACCGTCCCCTCCTTGTGCTTGGTATTTCTAAAAAAGCACTTGCCCATCCCTAAATGGAGGAGCCAGTTGTAGAGAAGGGCTGCCAGCATAACTGTCACAACGTCCCTACGCAAGTAGAGCTCTTGTGCTGATGTTTCTTATTTTGAGCTTCCTGTGAGCCTTTCTTTAGGAGCTGCTGAACTGCAAGACAAGTGTTCCCTCCTGCTGGTAGTTAAAATTGGAGGTGGTGCGTTGAGAAGTTAATGTTCCTGATTTAGCTGGACATTTAGCTTGACACCCCAGCACCCATGCGTGCAGCTGTGTGTCCTCACCAGAGGTGCTGGCTACAGCTCTGCCATCCCACTCCTGTGTGCCTGTAGCTTGTTGCTCAGTTTGCAGCAGCAGCAGCAGAACTCAGTTCAGGTTCCGTCTTGGACAGTATGTTGTTTTTGTGCAATGCCGTAGCTGGTTTGGAGAGCTGAGTTGGCAGAAGCTCACAGATATTTTTTTTCCTCTCTCTGCAGTTTGGTACTTGCAGTGTGATGTCAGCCCTGGAGATATCCTGGTGGTGCTATCAGGGAGGTCCTGCAGACCTGCTGCAAAGACCAGACCGGTTAAGTCTCCAGGTCTCTTGGGGAGGTGAATCGCGATGGGACTATGCCTTTTCCAAGAGTGGAGTCAGACTAAGAGAGCAGGTAAAGGTGAGAACTGTGACCCTTGCTGTCAACAGCTGTAGCATCACATGTGCATGTCCTTTCCAGCTCCTCGGGCTGGAAGACCTTGGTCTGAGCACCCACCTTGTCTCCTTGACCCCTGAAAGGACAGGTGGAACTGGGAGGCAGCAGCCCCACCTTGCCAGCAGCACTGGGGCTTGGGAAGGGTGCACAAAGTCCTCTCAGAGCACTACTCACGTGGAGGTGGGTGGCCCTGACTATGGGAAGCGTGGTTGTGGGCAGGTCATGGGGGATCAGTGGAGCGCAGAATGATGTAGAGGGACAGAAGGATTGAGTTTGTCTATCATTGTTGCAGATTTCTCATTAGGGCTTGTTTTCATGCAGAAAAGAGGTAGAGGTGTAGTAGGAAGAAACATACGTATGTGTTCTAGGAGGCTTACCTCGAGGCTCTTTGTGACACAGTACCTCAGCTGGTGTTTGCACTGAGACCAAAAAAGTGGTTTTGGATCCCTGGGAAGCTGACATGAAGGAATTTATCAGTGGATAACAGGTGAGAGAAATACGTGTCCTCAGGTAGATGTAACTTAGAGTGATTGATGTGATGGCTGCTGTCACCTTGTTTGGCCAAATGTCCTGACCCTAGAGCAGGAGGTGTTCCGAAGGATCCCCACTTCTTCCCACTACAGGGCTGTGGCTTTGGTTCAAGACTAGTGGCCTGTGCCTGGGGATCTTCCTTGTTCCTCTGACAGCTACAGGTGTAAATGGGGGTTCAGGCCTTGCTTTTGCAAGGAGATCAAGTTGGCTGTGTTAAAGCTTCAGTGGAAAAACAAATAAAAATCAAACATAATTCATGCTGGAGCAAGTCCTCCTGCTTACCTCTTGGGCTTTACGGCTGAAGCATCCCAGCGCTGTCAGACTCTGTGTGCTTTGAAGGCAGGCACTGAGCAAATAAAAATACCTCTCTTCTATGAGAAAGGACTTAAAAAAAATATTTATAGAAAGTACAGTCCTGTTTTATTATTACTTAAGCACAGATTTCCTTTTATGAGCCATAAACGACATTCAGGTGTAACACAGTGACTTTAAATCAGCTCCTCTGGCAGCCATCTAGATAATGTATTGTAAGAAACATCTAACTGTCCTGTTTCTCCTTTGGCTAATTCATTGTTTCAGTGCTGCTGACTTTAGATACTAGCCTTCCATGAGCTCACTGAGCATAAAAGCCATTTAAAGTTCCTAAGAAGCAAGAAATAACTCAGCTGTGAGCAATATTTAAGCATGTGGCGGTGGCGGCAGCACTGCCAAAGCTGGCTCTTACTCTGTGTCAGAGAGCTTCTCGATGAGAAGAGTTAGGCTGGTACTTTGGAAAGTGATGGAGTGTGGAACTGGGCAGGGCATGATGCAGTGGGGATGGATTTTGGGGGGAACTGATGTGCACGGAGCCCAGGGTTTTCTTTCAGGCTTCCTGCTCCATTATTATGTGTGGCTGAAGTGCACCCAAGCCAGAGTCTGTTCTGATTTACGCCCCGGATATGCAGTAGGATAATGCTGCTGATTTAAAGGGAGCTATCCAGTATTTATGGGGCTTTTTATAAGCAGGATCAGGAATTTTAGCCATAATCCTGTATGGGTGTGAGTGCAGATGTGTGCATCTGCATCACTAATGCAATGTAAGACCCATGTGCAGCCGTAACACGAAGACGTAATAATAGCAGCACAACAGATAATAACAATGTGAGTTTGCTTTTGCAAGAGTACTTGCATTACAAGGTTATAATGTGATTCAAACCAGGCTCACAAAGATCCCATGATGGATAATCCAGCTGTAACCCCAAAGCATGTGGCTGACTATTCTAACACCCACTGTCAGGAGAAAAAATCAGTCTCCTTCTATTTTGGTAGTTCCTGTTAGAAAGCAAATCACTTTTTTTTTCATGTAAGTATTGATCTATTGGGTTTTATGGGATTATGTGGAATACGTGCAAGGTCTTGGGTCTCTATCCTGAATACATTATAACTTCATAGTACCAAAGGAGTACCAGCCTCCCCATGATGCTGTGAATCCAGGGAGACTGCTTAATCCTATGGCTAAGATACTGTGCAGGTTGCTCTTCTGCACGGGAGCAGGATGCTTTTCACCACGGGTGGGAGCATCAGAATAAGGCCTTTTTGGTTATTGACCTTCCCAAGGAGGGAATATCTGTACAAGTGCTGGGAAAGCAGCCAGACCCTCTGCAGGTGCCAGTGGTCTTCACTCTGATGTGAAGTGTGAAATCGGTGCAACTCTATGGGTTTGCCTGAACAGAGGGTCTGGACCGCTGCACGCCGTACGCTGCTTGACATCATCTGGTTTTAAGCCAGCTCTGATGATGGATGGTTTTGCCTCATGCCTCTAGGTTAGGGGGGGAACAAACCAACCCCCTATCATGTTTGCTGTCTGTACAGTGCTATTTCCAGACTAAAGAAAAAGAGTTAAATTACATTTTAACCGAACAATACCGACAACAGCAAAGGTCAGGAAACTTTTAAGTGAGGTCACCCTATCGATTGCAACAGTGAAAGCGTAGACATCAAATACTTTGCCATGAAAGGCTGAAAAGAAGTAAATTCAGCATGATATATTGAAACCCAAGTCTCTTTCATATGTTGCAGAGCCTCTGACATAGCAGGTTTACTGTTCAAGCTGAGATGTGTTGCCTTGCCAACATATATTCTGAGTTACCCAAGCAGATTTAATATTTTTGCGGTAGTGACTTTTCCTTTTTTTGCAGGACACTTTTCTTTCTCTTTTCCAAAAATTGTTGCAGAAGATTTCTAACCTACCTAGGAAATGACCTTAATCAATTTAGTTCCACCGATGAGTATGAAAACTCAGATCTTTCTTTTTGCTTTCTCTAAACATTGTCTTGCTTGCATTGAGTAGGGTGACGGAGTCACAGCTTGATAGAAAAGTGCGTTTTGTTTGTTGTGGTTTTTTTTTTTATCTGTCCAAGTGGCTGCTCTGTTTTGTCCAGAACGATTGACGTGACTGACAAGTGTTTTGAATTTCTAAGCTCCGAGGTCTCAAAATGCATGAAAAGCAAATGACACACACACAAAAATGTAAATCTTTGGAAAACAGGCACCAACTGCACACAAAAAAAATATCAATTCTGCAGAAGGGTGACAGACACTGCATTCATTCTTTTTTTCCCCTCCCTTTTTCTTTTTAATAAGTCAGTGCTTCTGGGCCACCTACAGGCACATCTGTGTTTTCTGCAGCGGGGGATCAGGATGCACAATAAGCCAAAATCACGGTCGTCGTGTGTGAGGGTGGGTCTATGTGCATCTCAGGGTTACAACTTCCATAGCCACCGGCTCGCTGGGATCTGTTCCCATCGGCTCTGTATCGATCAGGGTGACACCATGGGTCTTAATCAGATGGGCACACGACACTGAATATCCTCGTTTATTTAGGGCTTGTGTTTCAGGAGTCCCAAGAGAGTGAAACCATTGAGCCTGGCTGTGCAAACGCAGTTGGAGGCAGTGTGTTACCCAAGATGCTCACGTCCCAACCCTGTGGAAGGTGGGTAAGTTGGGCTTCGAGGTGGGAGAGCCTGCCGGTCCCAGCATGTGCCTGGTGTGCACACATTGTTGGGGAGTCCCAGACTGGGATTAAGGCATCCGTTCAACCATCCCCGAACAGACTCTACTGCAGACTGCTTTGGTTTAAGTCTGTGGGATGCTGTTCCCAGAGAGCAGAAGGTGTGAGAGGAAAAGAAAGTCAGATTTCTGGTCTCCCAACCAGCAAGCCGGCATCTTCCTTCCTTCAGGCACCCTGTCACAACCCTGTTGTCACTCATTGTCCTGGGTAGTGACTGGGGCAAAGTGGATTTGCTCAGGTCAGGATTATCCATGACAGCCATATGAACTTTCTCTGGAGGGTATTTTAATAGTTTTTGTTTCCTTTCATCAAGGACTGGTAAAATATCTGAGACCACGTCACCTGAATGTGGGACATGCCTTCAGAGAGCAGCCCATAAGCCCTATGTGGCATGACCGTGCTCCCTTCTGCCTCTTTTTTTCCCATGCATCCTTACTCTAAAGCCAATGCAGGATGAAAGGTATGGGAATCCTGCGCTACGTGGAGGATGCTGAGCCCTTGAGGACATGGTCCGGAGCTCTTGTCTCTAACCCAGCAGACTTGTTTCAATGGCTGGTTTGAATTCCAAGGTTACCCAGTTGCTTTGGTGGGAGGCGGGGGTGGCAGTTTTGTAAAGAGGAGTGGTGATGGAGGAAAGGTTTTTCTTCTCATTTCCCATCCTGTCTGGCCCAGTGAATGCGTTTTTTTTGGTTGAGGGCTTTGAAGGAGCGAGGAGAGGCAGTCAGCTGGAAACACCGATTCTGCAAGTTCCCAAGAGCCACCGGCCACTGCTTCCTCTTGGTTCAGCTCGACCGGTTCATCATGGGCCCGAGGTGGCTGCTTTAATGGGAAGTTGGCTGGCAAAGGAGAATCTATACCTTCCCTTTGCAGTGAATCAATAAAAAGCTGGAGTGGTTTGGATTCCTCCTTCCAGGAGAGAATAGCCCTCATTGTAAGTCTGGAGAATAAAATAGCAAAGAGAGAGAGGGAGGCTCTTCCCTGTGCACGCTCCAACTCTCTTGGCTGTCAGGCAGCTTTGCTCTGCATGTCTCATCCACGTTTGATTTTTGGCATCACTTGAGGGTTTCTAAAACTTGCCTGAGACTTGTGTCTTTCTGTGGAGGCAAATGCCAGGCATTGTTTGTTCAATCTAATTACGGGATGAGGGTGATGGAGCCTAGGAGATCTCTGGGAAAGGATGAAGAGTGGGTGTTTGGTGAGAAAGCACGAGCAGCCCCAATGGCTTGCTGTCATGAGGTGCTCTCTGGGCACTGTCTCAGCTCTGCCTGTCAGCCCCATCACTCCTTTGCAGTGATCTCTTGGTCCTGCTTGTGCAAAAGATGCTTTGTGATGAAAGCCTATGTTTCAGATTGGAGACTCTGACAGATGAACATCCGGAATATCTGAGAGGGGGATGACTGGTTCAGCCCCTGAAAGTCTTGGTGCAACCCTGAATTGCGTTAAACATTCTCTAAGGAGGGGGCTTTCACACTTGGAAAGGCTTTGCGAGGCTCCCAGCATTTGCTACTTCCAGTCGGGCTGGAATCCAAAAGTGCAAAGGCCCGTGAAAATGATTAATAAAGTACAAAAACCAGACCCTGAGACAGGTTCACAGACTCTACAGCTGCTCTGAAACAGTAGTTTTGCAGAAGTCTCACGTTTTACTTGGGTAGATTTGCTCTTGTAGAGCTGAAAACCCATTCTTCAGGCTGGATTGAACCCTGAGTGCTGTTTGTATAAGGATTAAGAGCATCTCCAGGTATAAATTGCCAGTGTCCATCAGTATCAGTGGGTTATACTTCTTTATGTGACTCAAAAGTCTGGTCCAGGTAGTTTGGTGGAAGTAGATCAGGTTTACTTGCATGGGTGGGTAAGTGCTTCTCTGCATGTAGCCTTCTCCCCTCAGAGGGCAACCTCTTTTATCTTATGTCAGTGAGAAAGTCCAGACATCTCTTGGCTTGGATTTCTTTGTAGGAGGCTTCTTGATTCCCCTCTGGTTTGTGAGACCAGCAGCCTGTTGCCTGTGGTTTTTCCCTTTTAAGACATGTGAGTTGTGTGTAAAGAAAGTCTACACAGGCAGAGAGACGCCTTTGGAGATGGAGTGGCCCCAAAGATGAATTGTTGTCACGTGGAATATAAAAGGAGGAAAACGGCTGGGATTACAAATGAAGTTTGGGTGATGATGTAGCATTGTCTGGAAAGCAGCCCTGGCTTGAAGGGTCCTTCTCTTTAGCCATGCATCTTCTGATCCATTGCCATATGTTGAGCGTTGCTCCACTGCAGAGGCAGCTCCAGTGAGTAACGGAACATCCAATACATCAGCAGCTCATCAGGGGATCCATCAGGGGATGCAAACTCCTGAATTACAGGTGGTGTTCCTGTGCTCATGGCTGATATCCAGGGCAAGAAGTCATGGCCTGGCTGAAGCCAATGAGATATCACTGACAAATGGGAGCTGATCTCTGCGCAGCTCGTCCTAGCTTGTAAGATCAGACCCTGGGGTCTTCAACGGGTTGCCTGTGACCTTTTGTAATCTTCAGCTGTTCAGAAAGTTTGGGCATCTGGCAAAGGTGCAACGAGCTCTCTTGAAGCTTGGTGTGTGGCTGGCATAATGAGTTGTGAGTCTGACATACTAGGACAGCAATCATTAGTAAGAATTGTATGGTCATCAATAAAAGAGACTGCTAGTAGCACTTACTGAAACTGACTTCTTGATACTATTTGCACTATATATATATGCACACTATACTATGTATTTATACTAATATCAAACTAGTCCTGGGAGTAGAGAATGTGGCAATATACAGCACCAGAAATACTACTTGGGATCTCACAAATCCCTTCTTTCCTCAGATGAGTGACCAGTCACTTCCACTTTCCAGAGCATTGGATTACATCTGTGTCGCTTAGCAGCTAAAACTGTTTCTACTTGCGCTGTGATGGAAAAGGGAACTTTCAGTGAACTGCACATTGTTAGGTTTGAGCTACACCAGTAGTACTTTGCTGCAGGGAGTTTTTGTTAGCCAATTTAATCACATTCCCCGCTTCCACTGACAGCTGAAGACACCAAGGAAAATGGGTTCAAAAAAAGACTCAAAAGTAACACATCATCCCGTGCCTTGTAGGAGAAGAAGGCTCGAGACAACTGGTGGGTGAAGAACAAAGCTGTTGACTGTTTCCAGGACATGTGGCACAGGTAAGGGTGTCTTTTTTACCCTTTGCTGCTGTGTGATATAAATTAAATTGCCGTCTTAACCAGAAACACATTCAGTTCTGGTTTTGAGTCAGCTGAGGTGTTTTTTGAGCTGTTCCATAGTGCACAGCCTCTCTGTTTGCTCTTGCTGTTTGTTTCTAGGGGCTGAAGCTGAGAGTTTGGGTATGGGAGAGGGAAGTGGCAGGATTTTGCACCACTCTTTTTAGTGGCAAGATCTGCTGGATAACCAGCACTGTATTCATCAGGATAGATAAAACTCAGATGAGTTGTTCTGCTGGGTTGCCTTGACTTTACTCTTCTTCTGCCTAGTCTAGTGGTCTTCCCCTCCTCCTGCCAACCTGGGGCTGATTCATACCCTGCATTTCCATTGGTCCCAGGGGTCTTAGTTCTGCTGTGCAGCTGGGAGTGGGACCCTGTCCTATCTCTGGTGCTGCAGGTACAACTCTATGAACCAGTACATGAAATCCGGAGAGCAGGGCTGGTAGACAGCCCCAAGTTCTCTGCTCATCTTTTCCTTTATCCTTGCAGGATCTTTCCTGTCAAGGGTCATTTCTCTGGGCCCCTTCACGAACGTGCACAAGCGATGATGCTTCGTAAAAGCTGTTTTGTAGCTGTACCACTGCGGGAACAAGAGCGATGACTGTTTCAAGCAGCTCTCTCCCTGATGCACTGATGGCCTCACTGCCTGCAGCACTCCCACCACCGAGGTGAGGTTTGTAAGAAGTACTATCTCGTGTTAGATTAGCCGGCAGATTTGGGAAAAAACAGACAGGCCCTTCTTCAGGCTAAGAGCGTGTCTGCTTTTCCCCAGTTGTGTTAGCACTTTTTTTTCCCAATGGTATCTGTGCATCACGTATAGCAGGCTGATAAAAGACATCCACCGAGGTCCCTGTGCTATCAAACACTGTGAGACGTTGCAGGAGTTAAGTGACTGTTATTGGCAGCAACCTGTGATCTGGTAGAGTCCAGTTCTTACGTGCTGCTGTCTGAAGGCCCCTTGGCAGATGATCCCTGCTCGGATGGGGGCTTCCCATCCATACTCTCTTACTCAGTTGCTTACAAAGATGTGAAGATCTCTTCTCTTGGTAGAAAGCATTCCTCAGGCAGCTCACGAGAGGCAGGGTTGCACGCAGCCTCCTTCCAATCTATATTTTACAGAGTGAACCAGCTTGTTATGAAATTCCTCTGAGATAATACTATAGCTATTTGAAGTCTCTTTTGTTTTATACTGTAATCCACTTATATTTTTTTCCCCCACTTTGGCTGCAAAAGCAGCCAGTTGTTTCTGTGCAAGTCTAATATGGGTTAGTAATACATCATGAGGTAAAATTAGAGGTTTTTCTCTAGTGCCAGACATTTGGAAGCATCTGGTTAGATAGAGAAGTACCCAGCATGGATAAATCATGTTTAAAAAGCTTGTAAATTTTTTAAACTGCTTTTATATTTCTTAGTTTTTGTGTGCTTCTATCTCCTGGGGCATTTCCCCAGCCGGCTGTGGAAGAGTGATTGTCAGTGAAAGCCCAGCCCAGAGGATGCTCTGCTGGAAAGACAAGGAAGTAGTGGAAACGCTCTGAATTCAGTTTTATACCTCATTTACTAGAGATTACCTTTGAAAGCTGATTCTTCAGCTGAAGCAGGTTTCCTTTTACTCTCTTGGCATAGGGAAGCGTTTTGCACAGGGCTCTTGTCAGAGCATCTGTTCCCTTATTTTAAAAACTGGCTTTTTAAGTGATGCTTTGTAAGTGTGAAGTATAGCAGTGTTTATATCATAATTCCCTACTCCTCCTTATGATAGGATGCTCTTCTCAGTCGCACATACCTTTGTCTGTTGGGACTGGAGTTTCCCAGCTGAAGTGTCCACCTTGGACCAAGTTCTTTGGAGGAAATACCAGCCCAGAGTGAAACAGTCACTTCTGAGAATAAGTCTGTGGAAAACCAAATAATTGGGCCAATGTTGAAGCAAGTCTGTCTCTGTCTTGTGGAAAAGACAAGAGGAAAGTAAGACAAGATGCACTAGAGCTTTTTAGTGAATTTCCTGCATGTGCATATACACGTACCATGTTTTATCTTACCAGTGTCTGCCTCTGCACCTAGAAATGCAGGGCAGAGCTTTCCTTATGTTTGTGCAAGCCTGAGGGCTTTGGCCTGAAAGAGATGGGTGGCCTGTCATCGGGGGTATCTCAATGTCCATTGGATGGATTTCAGTAGGATGAAAAGAAGCAGCGACCCAGCTGGAAATGTCACCAGTTCACAGTTCACGCTTTTATCTTGTTTGACACTTTGAAAATTTTTTAAAAAAAGACAGACCATATCACAGCTTGCACTGCTGGGCCACCTCCAGCCTGGGACTTGCAGTTTGGGAAGGAGAGGATGGTTCCTCTGTCTGTGCTTCCTCTGTCTGTTGGTCGGACACTGGAACAGACTGCCTAGGGAGGTGGTTGAGTTGCCATCCCTGGATGGCAAACAAGTGTCATTTAGATGTGGTGTTGGGTGATATAGTTTAGCGGCGAACTTGTAGCGTAGGGTTAATGGTTGGACTCGATGATCCCAAGGGTCTTTTCCAACCCAAATTGTTCTATGATTCTATGCCCCCTCTGCCAATGGCTGTGGAGCCAGCCCATCCAGCATTTGCAGGCGGGAAGGTCATCTCTGTCAGCATCTGCCTTTTGGGTTCATTTTCCTCGGTGTTGTAGAGAGGGAGCCAAACTGTTGCTTATTAGAGAGCCCACCCCAAAGCACAGTGACCCTGCAGCACGCGTGTGTGCCTTTGCATGCAAAACGACCATGAATTGGTCAAGTGCAAATGAGTGGGGTGAGAGTCACACTCTTATTTCCAGATCTGCTGTATTTGGCCGGAGCTGAGTGCAGATGCAAACCATGAGCCTGCCCCATGGTAAGCTTGTCTCTGGACTGCGGATGAACAGCCGGGCAAAACCTGACCGTGGTCCTCTCCTTCTGCATTCAGAGGTGCCAATAAGCAGTGGCCCTGGGGCATGTCCCTCAAGGAGCTATAGCACCCTGTCACCCTGCAAATGGCTGCAAGCTGGAATCATGCTGTTTCCCAGCCTCCGGCAGCAGCGATGCTGGGGCAAACTGCCTGGGGTACAGTGAGCTGTCTGGCTGCTGTCCTGAAAAGAAGACCATGGCATTTTTCTCTCTGAGGTAGACCAGAAAGTGAAAATATTCAAAGCTAAACAAACAGAAAAAATCATGTTTACATGAGCTGGTGCCCTGGTCTGTTGTCTGTTGGCTGATGGGTAATTAAACTCTCCCAACAGGTTGTCTGCCTTTACACGATAAGATGGAGGGGTGTGAGCAGGGTATTACTGATGGTTTCTGGACACTGTGTTCTGGGATTTATGCTGGGGAATGATGCAAGGGGACATCTCCCTTGGAACCGCCTTTATGTTCAATTCACAGCTGATTTGCTTTGAACAAATGGAAGATGTGTGTAATCTGCATGAGAAAAGCTTGCAGAGGGACAGGGGCTCGGCTAGCCTCAGCTGCGAGACCCCTTCTGATCCCGTATGCACGCATGGGGTAACTGGGTGGGCTTGGGAAGACCTTCCTGGCGGCAGCCCAGCTTCCAGGGAGAGCGTGAGAGGCAGCTGACTCCCAAAGCAGGTTTGGTAGCTGAGGCCTGAGAACTTACTGGATTAGCAAGTCCTGCAAGCCTGACTTGCTCAGAGAAATTTTGCCTGGGTGATTTCTGCAGGGCTTGATCTCTGTATTTATGTATCTTGCCACAAAGAGTGGCTGAAGCCTGCAAAAGACATCCTTATCGCTAATCATACAAAACAAAAATGAGCTTCTGCCCTTCCTGGGACAAAGGCGGGAGTGGTGTTTTGGTGATGCAGAGGATGATGGGGCAAGGAGGGAATTCCTGAGCTTTGCTGACAAACGTGTAGAAAGGCAAAGAAAATGTCTGAGCTTACAGAGGCACTGTAGTAAGAGACATTTTTAAAGCAGTGACATGATGCTATGCATGTAGCACCTGAGCCATGAGCTTTAACTGGGACGCGTGCACGCTCTCGGCAGCTGGGACGGTGCTGCCACCTCTCTTGGTCATGCACTTTGCTTTGGTGGGATGAGTTTGTGTGCTGAGCTGCCCACAGTGCCTCACGGGGCGGATGGATTGGATTAGTCTTAAGGAGAGAGGTCTGGCCTTTTCTGCTGTGGGGATGTTGATGGAGGTGACCAATCTAGGGAGGAGGATGAGGAGAGGTTGGTGAGTCTTGCTACCTTTGAGAGGAGATGGACAGAGCTTGGGGGCTCTGGCCACTGTCCTTTGCTTTTGCTATTCTATCCCTTTCCATCCCAGCACGGACCGGGTGCTTGTGCTGGCAGGAGAGGTTGGTACCCCAGCTGTGGTTGCCTCTGGCAGTACCCTCACCTACCCATAAGACTGTGCCTTTCAAACCTGATTTTGGTGTCATAGCAGAGTAAAAGGCAGGTGGTCTGCTGGGGTTGCTTGACTTCTGTTTGAGCTGATCTTTCTCAGTTCTCTCATTTCTTAGTTAATCCATTCCCTGGAAGTCTTTATGTGCAAGGACGTTACTCAGCAGAGTATTTAGCCCAAGTAGATTAGGGAAAGGCAGGAAGAGCTTCTGATTGTGCTGTATCTGTAGCATAGGTGTTAAAGATGTATTTGTGAGCCAGTCAGAGAAGAATGCTGAGGAAATCCTGTTTGGGTTAATCTTGTTTAATTTTATAATAAAAACCAGATGGCTGGCCATCTGGTGCTTCATGCAATCAAATATCTCACAATTAACAGTAATTTACTTGCCCTGAGACTTCCCTGATCTTCGTGTGCGTTTTTTTTCCCCTTCAACCTGAATATGTGTGGTCTCTTCCTAAATCGATGCTGAGCGTAAGCCTAGCCCTGGAGCTGGCTGTAGGAACTTGCTGCAGGGCTCCTGGGAGGCATCTGCTTTCCTGCTGGCCCTTCCACTTGACACCCCCGAAAAACAGAGGCAGGCAGCGCATTTTCTGCTTTTCAGACCCTGGAGGAACCACATTCAGGGTAAGCTAAGTGAATCTCAGTACATAACCTACGTGTGCGTTGTTGCAAGAGATGTGAGACAACACTGAAGGGGAAAGTACAAATTAGACCTACATTTTCCAGCAAGCTATGGGATTTCTTCAGAGCTCAAAATGATTATAGGCAAAGCAGTTTTCTGCAGCAGTTAAGTTACTGAATGTAATTTGAAAAGATGGAGGGGATCCCCTGCACTAGGAAAGCTTTCTGAGGGAATGAGCAGCAAAAATGGGATGTGGAATAAAATCCACTGGGCAAATACACTGTTCTGTGCAGTCTTTCCTCCGGGAGATTGAGACCCTCCAGGATTCACCCCACATAAGGTATTCAGTGGTAATACCAGGTGTGATGGACA
>NW_009731113.1:40154-42310 GCF_000703405.1 Apaloderma vittatum | reverse complement strand
CTGAACCAGACACCGGGCCACTAACTCTTCTTAGTCCATCCCAAGGATGAATTTTGACCTTTTGTGACTTGTGGTATAATAGAGGTGCCTCCTATTTCTGATAGCACTAATGAATTTGCAGAAGGAGGCAGAAGTATCCTGCCTTTCAGGGTGATGGAAGCCGTATCTGTTTGATAGTGCTGGATTTTTAGGTGGTGCTGGTGCTGCTGAAAATGGCATTTCTTCTTCTGAAACACTAGTCTGCTGGTCCAGTTGCATTATTTCCAGACGTGACATTGGCAGTGGAGAGTGTCCTCTTCGATAACTTCAGGTCTCTCTTGAATATGCCCTTCCCCAAGCACCTCTGTAGTTTAATAGCATCCATAGTGAACATGAATAAATGAATTCCAGATGAGAGATCTACATGCCAGTAGGTAAGAACTCTCTCAGGCATTCCTATGCGATTGCTAGCTGTTTACTATCCTAATATCTTTTTGCTAGCAGATGAAGGGAAAAAAATGAGCTCTTCCTCTTCTCCTCCACAAAATCCCTGGCTTCGTGTTGCACTTGGTGTGCTGGTGCTACCTTCATCAGGGAATCAGGTCACAGAGCTAAAAGATATATTCGGATAGCAGGGTATGTTAGACTGCTGCTATGCTCCATCCTCCAAGTTGTTTATTTAAATAGAGAGGGAGCCTTCTGAAGGGCAGGAGCTCGTTTTAACAATGCTCCTGAAGAGGACGGCAGCACATTGGTGGGATCTGCAGAGCTGGCAGGTAGAGTTTCATGCTGCCCCGGCTGCCAAATGATCAGATCTTGGAGGTGCAGCTTGGGAGTGGATCTGACATCCATCCAGAGCAGCTCACCATCCAGTCTAGATAGCAGCAGTTAGAAAAGCAAAGTGATTAGCAGAACGACATGAACACAAAGGTCAGTAAAATGGTTGTTTATTATTAGACCAGTGGAAAAATGCTGCCTATGATGATCCTTGACCTGTGTACACGAATGCTTCTAGGAGAGTACTGGCCAGCTCAGTGCAGAATGCGTTTTGGAACCTTTCCACCATGCTTTCCCCTTTTCTTTTTACCCTTTTCCTGGTGGGACTAGGGCAGAATTGTTTGTCCTTCGATGCTTATTTTCTCCCCCCTAGTACAGCTTGTGTCTGCAGTATCTTTTTCAGACGAAGGATAAGAACGAGTGATCCAACAGTTAGGACCTGTATCGGGCAGGTAACCACAGAGAGTACTCTCCTTTTTCTGGGGTATCTGGCACTTTGGGACGTCACTAAGGATACAGTTACAAGCTTTTGTCCAAATTCTGCTCCAGTTCAGGTTTTCCTGCCCTTCCAGTTATTTATGTGGAGCAGACACAGACCCTAGAGCAATCTGGGTGGGACTGCTTCTACCTGAACGTCCCCCGTCCTTGTTCTTGCCACCGATATGGCCACACTGTTGGTGGAGCGTAGCTCCATCTGCTTGATGTACATGCTGTTCAAGGGATGTGCAGACTGTGAAAATTGCTCAAGCCTGCACTTCACCCTGCCCCCGGGGCACTTGGAGCAGGGCTCATCATGCTGCTGCTGCTGCTAACTAGGCTGGGAGAAAGCCTGAATGCCCAGCAGACCTCTGACGCTGCTCTGAAGGGTCTGTGCTGCCCCTGCTAGGCAGAGGCAAGTTGGGAGGCACTGGGGACAATTAAGGGATGGTGAATCAGCCGTGCCAGGAAGCGAACCTTGTTCTTTAGGAGAGCTGGATCTTGCCAGCACAATAGCTAGATTACAAAGCCATTTCCTCCAATTACCTTCTCTGTCAGGTCTCTGTGTCGTCTGGCACTAGGAAAGCTCGGATCCGAATTCATTGTGAATTGGGGCAATGACACCAGAGATTTCTAAATTAATATCCTGCCAAGAGGAATTGAGCTTGTTTTTTCCAGTCACGTCAGTTCTGATTCTTTTGCTTGTCAGAGATAACTTTGGCTTGCCATCTGGTTTCAAGGGCACAGGTTAGGGAAATCATAGGTTGCTCAGCTCAGCATGTGGAGGGAGGGAGCTTTGTGCAATTTAAAAATAAAATACTTTGGGCCCTTCTCGACACCTGGCAAAGAGCAGAGGGGGAGGCTGGAGGCACAAGGTGATGATGAGAAGGAAGAGAGGGCACAAATCACCTCCTTGAAGAAGC
>NW_009731113.1:38857-40142 GCF_000703405.1 Apaloderma vittatum | reverse complement strand
GAAATCTGAGTGTGGTGTGGGAGTCACATAATTCAGAAAAATGTATTCATAGGCTACACGCATACTTGTAAAGATTGTTTTGTGGTCTGAACTGAACTGGGGAGCATTCAGAATTGAATAGCACAGGCAATCAGTGTGTGAGCCCATTCTCTGACTCCAGTTAATTCTTCTGGAAGAGAAGTATCAATGAACTAAATAATATCCAGAGCTATAACCAGAAGTTAGGATCCAATTCGAGCCTCCCCCTTAGCCTTCTACCTCTGCTCCCTTGAGAGGGAGGTCTGTGATGTCCACTTCTCCAAGCGCAGCTTGGTGCTGGAGGTGGCTGATGCTGAAAGGATGACAAGGAGATGTTTCCACTGCGGCCTCCTCTCTGCAGAAAGGCCTTGGCGTGTCTCTCCTTGGTAGTTGTTTACCCGAAGTGCCTCAGACTTCTCACCTTTAATCAACTCTGAAAAAGCAAAGAGTGTCATGCTTGCAGGGCTTTTGCAAACCCGCAGAGGAGCAGGCTGGGATCTATTGCTGCCCTCTTCAAGTCTTCCCAGTACCGAGTCATCAGTCATTCTGGTTGCATTTGAAGACCACGGTGTGTTTGCTCCAAAGGCTGGATTAGATATAGTTAGTTGAACCTTAAAGGCCTCTTCTGCACTGCAAACCCCATGGACCTTAAAATATCCAGGAAAGAAGCAGCATTTTGACCAACTGCTGTGCTCTAATGTCACCTAATTCTAGTCTGGTGGCCATGTTACCCCAAAAGCATGCCTTTACATCTGGGATGACTCTGAGATAGTGGTCTCCACAGCTGACGATGGAAATGCTGCGGACCCAGAAGCTGTGGTGAGGTTGGTGGGAATTGGGAAGTTCTGTGTGTCCTTGTCTAATTGTCGAGAGACTGGGAGAGTCTTCAGAAAACAGGGGTGTGGGTTGTAGGGGAGGACCATGCAGTGGCAGGGGACAGCCTGGTGCCTGGCACGTCTCTTCTAGGAGCAGATTTGGGATGCTGGAGCACACAGCAGAGAGAGGGATGTCAAAAAATGCAAACTTTGACTGCCGACTGCACTGCTGTGAAGCGGACTGATGCTTGTGACTTGGGGAAAGAAGCCTCCCCAAAAAGAAATCCCTTAGGAGCCACCAACTGGAGCAATGCACAAAGGTGAGGCTGATTACCGCGTGGGTGATGGTTGATGTTCCTCCTGTTAGCTCAGCCCCCTTGGCTGGTGCTGCTGGGGATGCAAAGCTCCTTTGTCAGGGCACCAGCCGTTGCCAGGCGGCACCCCGCCCGCAG
>NW_009731113.1:36552-38757 GCF_000703405.1 Apaloderma vittatum | reverse complement strand
AGCTTGGGGACGAGCCCCACGCCCCGGGCCCTCCCCTCCTGGCCCCTTCGCAGCTGCAGGCAAAGTGTCTCGGTGCGTGCAGCATCCCGGGGCCCTTTCGGTGCCAGCTACCATCCAGGCAGGAGAAAGCTGCTGCTACACTGGCAGGGAATTTGGGGACGCTTCCAGAGCCCATGAACCATTTGTACCAAGCCATCTGCCTGCCCTCAGGTACCAAGCTGGAGTCCAGAGTGGGCAAAAAAGCACAACGGGTGACATCCCTCTGCCCTTAACATGAAGCCCACTCCCTGATCTGCCTGCACTGCTCAGCTCCTGACAAAAGGATGAAAAGCCAAGCAGCCTCGCACTTTCTGGATGAGCCATGAGACGTTGGTGGCCAGCACTGGGAGCTGCATGACCAAGCATCCTATTTATCAGCCCCCTCCACACGCCTCGCAGCTCCTTATCTCTTGTCCCAGCACTGGCGTGGCCCATGCCAAAGGCTGGAGCTGAAGAAATTGGTGTCTCTGTCATCTCTCAGCAGCTGCGTCCCACTCTGCCCCGTCTCGTGGCATTCCACTTTGCCGGGTGCTGGTGCCTCCCTTGCTGCTGTGCCTGGGTGCTGGGCTGTTTTTGGGTGCCGTGCTGGAAAATGCTGCTCACGGCTCCTTCAGCGAGACACTGGGGACTTTCTCAACTGCGGCTTTATAAATCTGAACAGATGTGGTTTTGAAAACTTCGGCTCTGAGGCATGCTCTCTTTTTAAATGGTTTCGGTGGAGATTTGCACTTCAGTGGATGTGTGGAAAAATGGTGTTTTCAAAGAGAAAATGAAATGAAAACCAGCCTACCCTTTCCTCCCCCTCCCTCCCCCAGTGAAACGTTATTTGGAAAGTGGGGCCTCTGTTTTGAAATATGTGAAGCACAGAGACATCCTTCTCTTTACTTCCTCTGCTTTGCTGTTCTGTTCTTTGCTTTTATTTCTCCTGTGTTCTATATCTCTTGAGTCCATCCCCAGCCAGTTCCCAGCTCCCCTCATCACTTGTAGGGTGCAGGGTGTCATCAGAGGTCTGCTGAAGTGCATTAAGTGTCTATAGTTACTTCTGGGTTTTTTTGTTAAAATAAGCTCAGAACTCTATAGAAACTTTGTACTTTTTATGTTAATTGGGCTTTATAATTCATGCCAGCTTCCCTGGGGGTGTGCCTGCGAGCCAGTCGCCTTGGGTCCTGCCCATGCACGGGAAGGAAAGCTTCCCAGCAGCCGCTGGCTTACTTGTGGCTGGGAAACCTGTTTGCACAAGCAGCTTGCTGAGATCCTCACGTCCTGCTCCACACCGTGTCCTCACCATCGTGTCCAAGAAACCCTTCTTACTCAGGGGTTGTCCACTTCGCTAGGGCAAGTCTGTGTATGGAAACAGCTGGTGCTGCTGCCCAGCTCTTCTTCCAGCCCATCATTACGTGGCCACGCAAGAGGAACGGGAAGACCTACAAGCAGGAGCCTGGTGGGGCGATGGACGCTGCGGCGGATGATGTGGTGCTGGTGCTTTCATAGCAGAGAAACGCGAAGGACGCGCTGGCTGTGAGTCACAGAGCCAGGCTGGTGGAGCTGAGGTCGGAGGGATGCTGCTGGGCGCGTGGGAGGCCGGACCTGGCGCTGCGGATCGGTGGCCACGAGATGCTGACGTCTGTGCATTGTACGAGGAGCCGCTCACGTGGCTCTCAGTCGAGCCAAAATATGCTTTCAGAAAAAGAACGGACCAGATGTCTTATTATTGCTGCTCACAATGCTGTCCTCCAAGTACAACGATCCATCAGGGGGCTCAGCACAGCCCTACAGAAAAGTCCCTGACACGATTTTACAGCAGGGCCAGGTTCTCACCACTTGTGTGCATTTGTACGCCTTGACAAATAGCTGTTTGACTTCGGTTTTGTTCAAAGTCGTGGCGGTGTCAAGCGCAGGGCTCCTATTCAAGTGCCCACCAACAGTGTTCACAACTTGCTGTTTCTTCTTCTTTTCTTGCTTTGTTTCCCCATGACAGTCACTCTGGAACTTTTTTCTTTTTTTATCTCATAGGGTTTTTGAAAGACAATGTTAAAGGATTTATCCACAGCAAAGTGTTACCTCTGATAAGGACTCTAAAAAAGGCTTAAGAGTGAATATATGGTGTGAGGAATTCCCATTTACATTGATATGTGGCTGTCATGACAGTTAATTACCCCCCCTTTT
>NW_009731113.1:14908-36521 GCF_000703405.1 Apaloderma vittatum | reverse complement strand
TTTTTTTTAGGTAATTTTTCCAAGTTGATTTATAGAGGTGGCTGGCAAGGGCTTGCATACATTGAGACATGCAGCTCTTTCTGCAATGGACTGGCTCATGCTTCATGAATGTTTCCTCTTAAAGCTGGGAGATGTGCTCCCACCTGCTCTGAGCACCTTGTGCCCGGAGGAGAATTAGTACCAGGTTACGAGCTGCAGTGTTTGTCCTGCTGTATAAACCTTTGTAGGTAAGGCGTTGACTTTAAAACGCTTTCTAAATTATGTGTGTGCCCACAGTTGCCTGGTTTGAGCTAAGCAGAACCAATTCTCTTCAGTAATTTTTACTTCTCGGCTCAGTCTCTTCTAAGAAGCTGCACTTTCTGAAGTTAGCAGCATGGGTTTGCAGTGTCTGCTGCTAGCAGTGATAACACCTGAGATTGATATGCAGAGAGGATCTTGCTGATACTTATTCCTGTAGTGCCCAAGGCTGATGATGGCTGTTGTGTGCCACGCTCGGGGTGCCGGGTAGTAAAACGGGTCACAAGGAAATAAAAGGTTGCACCTCTGGGGGGTAATAGACAGGACAGGTGACCAACGAGAGTATTCCATCCCATATACATCATATGAGGGATCACGGAGGTTAAGACCTCCTCTTCAATGGCTGAAGTCTGCGGAGGACTCTGTCTGATCTTCTGCCTTTGATCCTGGTTCTACGTTCCCGAATCCAGCTCCTCTGTCTGGTTCCCCTCTGTCCCTGGGCCTGGTGCTTCCCTGGTGTCACCTGCTCTGCAGCATCAGTGGAAATTGCTGTCAGGGGTGAGTCAGGTTTGATATTGGATCTGTATATATTTATATATAGTTCATTATTTTCATTATTTTCTTATTAGTAGTATTATTGTTTTATTAAAGCTGTTTTAGTTTTCTTTTCCAATCTGTAAGTCTCTCTGCCTTATTCCATTTCCCTTCCCGTTTTGGGCAGGGAGAGCAGTTAGAGAGCATCTGTCAGCTTTCAGTGGCTGGCCCAGCCCTAACCCTTGTCAAGAGAGTGGACCCCAGGTGTGTCACGGGCTGTACAAACACGTTGCACAAGGATGTCCCAGCCTGCAGCAACTGGCAGCGTGAGCTCCCAGCGTGCTGCTAAGACCCACGCGGATCAGTCCATGTAACCTCAGCTGCACAGCACCAGTATGATGCTTCTGCCTAGGTGTCGTGTTTATTAAAAGTTTGATTTTATAAATGAGGAGTCCTTTGTGTTCTCCAGACTGTGACTTTCTGCTGTACTTCTCCAGCTGAAGTTTTCCTTTGACTTCAGTGAGTATGTGGTGTGCTCAGGGAGCATTTTCTGTCACTTGAGCCTGAAAGGGAAGAGGATTTATGGAATGGGGAGTGTGAGGCATCAACTCAGCAAATACCAGAGCGCATATGTAAGCATTTGCAGGTCAGAGATGTAAGTACACAAGTGCTCTTGATATTCTTAAGCCACTCCATATTGCTGGGTCCAAAGGCTGAGCTGAGAATATGCACCACAGTTTGCACATTGACTTTTTCAGTTGTCTTGTCTAAGGAGAGCTTTCTCTTTGCCGTGATCCTGCATCTTCTTCCAATCGCTCTCAGTTTCAGCTTGTTTAATTTACATCTGTACAGCTACTCAGCACCTGAATGTCACATTGTCAGTAAGGCAATTCTATTATCTTCTTATGGTCTTAGTCTCCATTCTCTTAAATTTTGGAAAGTACATCATGATGTGTATCTGACCTGTTACTGTTTCTCACTCCTTATGACATGTTTATGTCCCTCACTTATGGATCATCACTGTGGAGATCTTTTGGCGGCCCTTCCCGTACTCTTATGCCTTCCCTACTGTTTAGCTTTTGCTCCAGCCTTCGAAAGCCACAGGGCATTGCAAGCTTCTTTCCAGCCAGGTAAAACCAGAGGGATCTTGTGGCCAATGATCTCGACTGGTAATGGCAAAGTCAGGATCTGTAATTAATTTTTCTGTGAAACTGTCAACCTGAAGGTGAATCTTTATCCGTCTGTTAATTAGCACAGGGAAGGAATGCTCTTTGCCCCTTTGTCTCGAGGCAGAAGACAAAAATGGGATCAGGGAGGAAAGAGAATTGGCTCCTTTGTTTGAATGATAAATATGGTTCTCTTCATGTCTTAAATAAAACAAGAGTTCAGCTAAAACCAGTGAGGTTTTAACTCTTAGAAACACAGACTTAAAAATTTGGAGAAAATGATCCTGGAATAGGCACTAGAGACCCCATCCAGAAGATTCCTCTCATTCCAAGGCAAGATGAGCCTTACCTGTGTGATTCTTCACAAACTTTTGTTTAACCTGTTTCTGTTGAAATGCTCTTTTTTCACAGATGTGAGGCTCAGGAGCGTTCACTATGTCTTGGATTCTCATCTGAGCTGTGGCTTTGGGAAAATCACCAAGTATTACAAGAGCTATTAACACTTCATTATTTGCGTAATTATTTATTTATTTTAATTGCAGTTTGGAAGCATTTTAAAAATCCTTTCGTGGAAGGTTCAGTCAGAGAATAGATTTATTATTTTCCTTTTCTCCACGAATCTTCATGCGGAATTGATTATACAGTTCTATGTACTGGCATCCTCCATGGAAGGAGAACTTGATGTACCTCCATATGAATCTAGGAGTAGTTAGGGCTTGTTCTGCCAGATTTAAAGGAAAGGAGTCTTCTAGGAGTGAGAGCAATATCTAACAAAAGCAGATATGTCTTGACAAATCTGATTAATATTGAGGATTCAAAGTCTGCTGAGCTGGTGCAGGTGGCAATAAATTGTAGATGATGAAGAATACCTGCTTGAGGACCAGGCAGCTTTGCCAAATAAAGAAAAGTTGAAGTAGATAATTGAAGTGTTTGTTAGTTGACTGGACTAACAAAACGAAGTAAATAAAGAAAATCAAAAGCTATTTCAGTTGACCCTATTGAAGGCCTTTGGGGAACTCTTGGGAGAAAAGTTTAAAGTGCTTTTAATTCAGTACCTTTTAGTTGCCCTGAAGAACTATGTATTTAAAGACTAACATGTTAAGAAAAGTGATGGCAAGCTAACTTTTCACCTTCCAGTCTGGGCTGATGGTTACCTTTTGAAGACCCTTGTGGCCATTAAGGGACATGCTGTGATTTCATTTCCAAGCCTCTAATACTCACGTATCCCCTTAGAAGGATAACAGGAGAGTGCTGTCTTGTAATACCGTGAGCTGCTTTGGAGACGTTTAAGTGTACTTTAAGACATGATTTATATTCACCACTGAGCCTTGAAATTTTTTCCAGGAGATCCCAGCATGCTTGTATGTCTTGGCTCTGCAGGTTGCACGGACGCTGAGAGATAGCTGAACTATCGTGGGCGGTTCTGATTTGTGGGGTTCCTCAAGGCAAGCGCCTTCCCTGGTGGGTGTGATTTTTTTGTTTTGTTTTGTTTGTGGTTTGTTTAGTTCATTGCACAATTCCTTGGCATAATGCCTTTCACCTTGTCTCCAAATGACTGTTTTTACCTCTCCATCACACTCGGTGACTCAGGTCGAAGGCATCTTTTTCAGTGCAGTATGTTTCTTGTGGGTTTTTTTTCTTGCTTTTCCAGATGTGCATGAGCTTTAGGACGATAACTGGGATGGTGGCAAGTGTTGTGAGTGGCTTTGGTGCTTTGCGCTAGCTTATTTAGAAGGTGAAAGAGGGTGAGACTGGTGTAGTACAGAGGATGCTCATGGGCTATTGTTGTAAACTGTAGCAGGGTAGATTTAGATTAGATGTTAGACAAAAGTTCTTTACAATAAGAATGGTGAAACACTGGCACAGGTTGCACAGGTTGTCTCCATCCGTGGTGACATTCAAGGTCAGGCTGGATGGGGCTCTGAGCAACCTGATCCAGTTAAAGATGTCTCTGCTCACTGCAGGGGATTGGACTAGATGATTTTTAAAGGTCCCTTCCAGCGCAGTGCATTCTGTGATTCTATGTTCCATCCAATTATAGTTGATGGCTGTACCCTTTGGAGCTCAGCCAGGTGGCAGATAACCACTGAGCTCTTTTATTCTCTAGCAGTGTTGGCAAGCATTTCAGATGAAACCACCACCAAACTAGTGACTTGAGTGTAGTGTCTGCAAAATACAGTGATTTGTTACAGATCTTCTCTAGAGACAGCTTCATGAAGTGAGGATCCAAAGTCCAAAACTGGAAACTGCCCAGGTCTCCCTACTCACCTCCTGGCTCATGCAGTGAGTACCTCTGCTCAAGCTTGGGGTCTTCCGGGTGGCTTAAGGTTCTACCACTGCATTGGTCTCAATAACTTGGAGTCTTTCTACTGACTGAGATGGATCAGGACAGAAATCGGGTACCAGAGTGTCTCAGTTTGAAGGCCTAGCTTCCCTAGTACAAGCTTTTGTTTTTATGGGATGAGACTTCTTTGTAAATCCAGCTGTGGCTCCATCCACACTCTCCCCCTGTAAAGGACTCATGTTGAAACACTTGTCCGAAGGGACAGGCAACCTGAGCCTCTTTCAGAATCATTGGAGTTGGAAGGGACCTCTAGAGATCGTCTAATCCAACCCCCCTGCAAAAGCCTTTTGTTCCTCAGCCTGAAAGATCCCCACCACAACTCCACCTCTGAAATCAGGCCACTGTGCGAAAAAAAAAAGGTGGCAAGACTGATGGACAAGAGCACCAACTCTTCCTGCCACCTGGAGCACTTACCTCTCCTGCTGGAGAGGGTCAAGATTTCCAGCTTGGACTCCCCACAGTCAAAGCAGGCCAAACTCTTAAATACTTTGAAAGACCCTCAAGTACTCCGATGATGGCCCTTGGGTTATTAGTGGCTAATAACCATGGAGATACACCAGCGCTGGGAACAGCTTGTGCTGTCATCACAGCATGGGGAAAAGAGGCTGGCCAAACAATCGAGCACCTTCGTGGAGGTGTTTCTGAAGAGCTGATGTGCTCAAAGTGGGGGTTTTTAGCCACAGGGCTTTCATGGAGCTCCTACTAATTTCTGATTCGGTTCTTGAAAACGTGACCCCTGGGCAAGCCAAGGTGGCTTTCCTCAGCTTGCTCATTCCTATACAGCAAGCAACGCCTTTCTCTGAAGTGAGAAGGAATGTGCCTTTGGTATGCTGAGACTATGGATTTCTGATGATATCTCGTGAAAATGTTTCTGACTGGGGTTCTCGCCTCTTGCTTCCTGGCATACGTGTTTCACTTTGCACCGACTTGCAGTGAAAACTGTGCATTGACAGTTTGAAGAATTGTGCTTTCCACCCTGTTCCCAAGCCAGATGCTTTTCCCCTAGGCAGATCTTTCTTTTTCAAAAAAATAAATTCTCCCCAAGCTAAGGTTTTCAACTGAATTCTTACTGGTAGATTTTCCTCCCTTTCATGTTGTGCAAGGACCTGGCAGCGGGGTCAGGACTTGTAATCTGCAGATGGCCGGAGGTCTTGTGATCCAAAGCACCATGAAGTGAGTTGGAAATGGGCAGGGCGAATTTCTGTGCGTTTCAGAGGGAGCAGTGTCTGGTGCGGGAGCACATCTGCTTTTGTCTAAACTGAAGTCCATGCAGCTAAACTCCTTCCTATTGGAATCATAATGTTGATTAGACCTGATCAGGATTTCCCAACGTTTCCATGCAGTGATTTTTGCAGGCTGAAATTTCCATCTGAAAAGGCATTGAAAGACTGGAGAGTTTTTTGGCAAACCATGTCTTTTTTTTTTTTTTTAAAAAAAAAAAACCCAAATGCAAAAAGCCCTAAAAATCTCCTTTTAGCACACACCTAACCTGAATTTGCCAGGTTCTCCCCTAAGTGACATGCCCAAGGTCCCCAAAGAAGTCTGTGGCAGGCAAGGAGCAGGAGTGCTGCTTTTCTTTGCCACGGACCCGCATCTGTCCTCATGGGATCGCATGCTCCAGCTGGGAGCAACCTCAGCCAGAGCTTGGCTTTGCCAAAGCAGGGTTAGCGTGTCCTTGCTGTCAGGGCTTCCAGCAGCAGAAATGAAGGAGGTGGGGAAAAAGGAGCTGAGATCATGTAAAATGATCATTACAGGGTAAAAGAGAGTGAAACCACATCCATTTCAGCCTCCTGTCTGACTTTTCAGCTGTCTGTGAATAGTAACTGGGTGGCTGCTGGGAAGAGCAGGAACCCGACTGTCATCTCTGCTGTTCTCTGTCAAGTTGAGACAGTTCTGAAGGAAATTAGGGGTATGTTTTTTCATCTTGTTGCCTTAAGAGCGTGTATACGTTCCTCCTCTGCGCTTGGACTCCTCACTCTTGGTGAGGTGGTTCCTGTCTCGTTGCTCATCTGCCATTTCCGTATAGTATGGTTCCATACAGGTAGGAAGAAGAGGGGGTGGGAAGTAGGCTCTTCAGCTGGTATCTCTAGTGACCTTAAGAGAAATGAGTCTGAAGAGTTTCGTAGACTTCTAGCTAAGTTTCTGGCCCATGTTACCAAAACCACTGTACCATCTCCCCTCATCTGAGGCTTAGTGGGCTGTGCAAGTAGTGAGGACTTATCTGTATGCTCCAATGCATCTGTAGCACCAGACACCGATTCATGTGCTAAGTTGGTACAAGTGAGTGCTTCAAGTTGTGTATTACATCATTGCCATAGCCCCTGCTTGTTACCTAACCATAAGGAGAGCTTTAGACATTGCATGCCTTTTGATTGTATTACTGCTACAGATGTCTGTAACCTGCAAAACTGACCTTTTTGCAACTCCTTGACCTTTAACACACAAATAGCAGTGCAATCTTGGCAGCTCTTTGCTTTTCTTAGTGCTTTGGATGTCATAAAATTGCAGAGCATCCCAGGCAAATCAAGAAAATGCATGTCTTAATTAATTGCAGCCTTGAGAATATTCTTAGGCTGTTCTGCTGCCAACCAACCACTCAAAGGATGTGCATGCGCCTTCTTCCCCTGCTGCCTCTAAACCTCGGCTTGAAGGATGCTTGCACAGTATTCAACTGCCCCGAGCCTTGAGCTGAATCAATGTTCCTTATCTTTCTTTGGATCGTGGTAATGACTTTGCAGACCATGTACTCCTAATATTTCTCACATGAAAAAAAAGTTACGGAAGTCTGGAGAGAGTCTTCTTAATGTTTCTATTTATAAGCTCGAATGAACGTAATCTGTGCAGAGATCATCACCTCCTGCTGCTTCTCCTAGCACCAGCCTGTGTGTTTCTGGTCAGCCTTTGGCTTTTCTTCCACTCTCTACAGCTGTTGTTGTGCTGCCCTGAAGGTCCTTGGATCTTATGTTCAGCCTGACACAGGTGCTCCTTGGAAACTGTTTGTTACTGCAAATAGTTTTAGTTTATTGTTGCTTAAAGCCAGAGCCGTGTGGCCACCCTGACATCTCTGCTGCTCCCAAAAAGGAGCTGGTTTTCTCAGAGGGGTTGACTTGTTAGTGGTTCTGTGGGTCACAGTGTGGAAAAACAGCTCTGTCCTGAAGACCTACTGTTGAGAACTTGGTCAGAGATAAGGCAGTAACCAGACTGCACCCTGCACCTTGGCTCGGGGCACGAGCCATACTGATACAGGTAGAAGCCTCCTGTCACCCTGTGGTGGGTTGGACCTCCAGACACCTGAAGCTGATGGACCTCGAAGCTGAATGAATTGATCTTAACAAGTTGAGCTTTGCAAACTGGGTTTGTTCTCCTCAGGTGCTCTCCCCTGCTGCCAGAAAAGCTTTAGGACTCTCTGCTGCTTGATTGTATCCTAAATTCTTCTCAGTCTTCCTCTCCACATGTGAATGTGGCCAGTCACCAAACGAAGAGTGAATCAGACATTTTTTTGTTGTCCCAACCTACAGTCTTGCACGTTTAAGCAAAGCCTTTCAGGCAAGGTCAAGGACAAAGATTTGAGAAAGGATTTTGATATGTGGCGATCACACTTTGGTTGCTATCTTGATTAGATTAAACTAAGCATTGTGCATGAGGAACTCATGTAAAATTCATACTCTCAACTTCCCTGAGTGCTTTATTAGGTGTTTTAGTAGTTTTACACCCTTTTCTGCATGTCGTCTTAGATGTGCTTAACATTAGGAACTTTGTCTTCCTTTTTACAATAGTTACTGGTGGGTTTTGACAGATGGGATCTTGGCACCCATCTTCTGCTTTGGGAAATGCATCAAACCTGCCCCATGAATGGGCCAGAAGTTGAAGACATTGCTTTGCCCACAGGCTGCTGCAGTGGAGGAAACCTAATCACAGACTTCAGCAGGCTTTGGATCAAGTCTGCAACAAAGCTGTTTGAAGAAGAAAGTGCCAGCATTCTGCTATTTCCTGCAAAATCAGCCTAGTTTGAAGCAGGAATTACAAGATTTCTCATCCAGAAGGATCTAATCAGTCCTTCCTCTGACCTGTCAAGTGGGATCCAACCCGTAAGTTCTATAATTACAGCAGATGCCAAAGACCCATATAAGCGCTGAATAACTCCTTCTGTTTGTTTTAAGCATTGCTTCAAATACAGGGTTGGTCAAAGTAGCTGTGGTGATGGAAGAGCAAAGAACTTGTGCCTCTCTACATGAAATGTTGCATCAATTTCCAGCTAATTCCTGCTTGAGGAAATATTGTTTGCAGATGGCGCAGTCACATGATTGTATGCCACTCCATTATTATCAAGATGGATCTACTACTGCAGAGAAATTTTTCTGCTATCTTATTTCCCCTCTTCCCTCTCCCAAGGTTCACTCTCCCCGCCATGCGGAATGGCTCTGCTCAAAATCCATCCAGTGGCAAGACATAAAAACTCAACATCTATAAACTTGACAGACTGGTTTACTGTTGTCTTCTTGAAATCCCAGTCTAGGCTTGAGCTGGTGGACAGAAATATCTGGTGCATCTCCAGAAACCTCTAGAGATCTTTAGTCCTTTTGGGGCCAGATGTGGAGAGGCTCTGATCTTTGTCAGAAGAGCAGTTGCCATGTTAGATAGCAGCCTTGATGTGAGGTGTGTTGACCTCTGTCCCATCCAGCCTCTTGGAGGAGATGGAAAAGGAAAAGATGATAGCATTTCAGAAGGAAGGGAAGCTCAGTTGCTGCAGGTCCCTGCCTCTGACTTCTTTGCTCACATGCTAGCATGAGTTGGTTCATCTCTTTGCCTAGACGGGCTGATAGAGAACAACACCAGACGTAGGTGAGGAATTTTGAAGAAATACTAAAGGACATGGATGTAATGCCATGAGACAGACCAGAGCTGGCAAGAGCTGCCTGAGGACTGTAGGAAAGGCCCTCCCTCTCTCATAGTGCAGCCATGCCTCAGTGGTTCCCAATATCTTGCTGTAGCTTCCCCTGAGGCCACCTATGAAGACACCCATTTTTAGGCTCCCATCAGCCTGCCTTGAAAGCTGGGACAGATCCAAAAGACCATTTTACATTCAGGCCAGCTGGAACATGTCTCACAGGTGAGATGAAATTCTTCCTGGCTGCTGTAGTGAAGAAAACCCAAACTATCCCAGAGAGCCATGATTCTGGAAGAGCAATTCTGTCTTTTTCCACCCAAAACAGAGGTCAGGCAAACAGCAGGGTTGGAGCTCTGAGCTGAGTTACGTATCTCGAGCAGGTTATTTCCATGCCCTGGTTATGCTAGCCAAATCTTCTTGGCTAGCAGTGGTATTTTTGAAACAGCATCCACGGAATCCGTGGTCTTGCTTCACTGCATGCACTTGGATGATAGCTAGTTATGGCTGTATCCTATCTGCAGCTCCTTACATCTAGTGGCCTGCATTTAAATATGCATTTATTAAAATTAGGTGAAACATACCTCTTTCCATAAGTGATTACCGTTTTTCCTAAGAACTGCTCCGTGATGTCGTCTTTTTCTTTAATTCGGCCTTTCAATTATTTTTTATTTTTATTTAGAAAAAGGGCTATGTGCTAGTTATTTATGTGTGTACAGACCATATTTGTGTGGGTTTGGTGCTGATCGACTGCATGTGTGTTTACAATAGCCCTTGTGTTATCCCAGCCGGCAGCCTAAAAACACTTCCAAATTATTCCACATCAGAAGCAAAGAGGGTTTGGATAGACTCCTAGGGGAAAGTCTTGAAGTGGTGCCCAAACCTCAGTCCCACTGCTGTAAGTCAGGCACGTGGCTGATATTTTATCCACCCCAGCTTGGACTTTTGCAAGCTGTTTTGTTTGCGGAGGAAACGGGAACTTGGGAGCAATTTTAATCAGTGATTTCTTGGAGATGGGCTTCCTCCTTTCCTTTGTCCTCTTTTCCTCTCTTGACACATGTGTGCGCTCTGCCTGTGTTTTCTAAGAAATGATGGAAAATATGTGCGTGTAAGCACAACAACTATGCTGTACTAAAACAAACCCCTTGGTGGGTAGGGACTGACCTGGTTACAATTTTTGTGCCTTTGGAGCAATGCTGATTTTATGCATAGAACACTTGAATGACTGCAGGTGGATGGACACTAAGGATTTCAAGTTCAGCTGTCACTAAGGTTTGGAGTTTGGTGCTAACCTCAGATAGGGCTGGAAAGTTCAGACCTAAATGATGCTGTAATAAAAAGCTGGAAATGCTCCAGTAAATGTTCCAGACTTGGTCCTGGTTAAGTGTCACGAAGGTAATGATCAAAACTTTCAGACTGCAACTTCTGTGAAGGAGAAATAGGACTTTTGGTCCTCAGCTGTGAGGCAGCTTTGTTGCGCAGCCACCCTGGGACCGAGCATTGGTGGACTTTCCAAGTCTGAACTTCCCGGGCAGTGCCCTAGAACGTGGTGTCCTGAGCTGGATGTTTCACAACCAAGTTCAGCTCCCCAGCGTGGAGAAGCAGTTGCCCTTTGGACTGGAGAGCCCACCCTGAACTCCCATGAACGAGCCAAAATCTGCAGTGGGCATTGAGCCGACAGTTCTGTAGCTGTGTCTCAGGATAGTTTAGGTCAATGGTGGCCATGGATGTGGCCTAAATAATTTGAAAAAAACCAATGTGGTGTTATCTATAAAACAACCCTCTACAGTGTGATTTTGGGTCTGGAAATACCAGAGTTCTTTGATTTCTTGCTGGACTAAAGATGACATTGTTTTCCAAACATGTTGGTATTACTGTGACTTGGAAACTTAATACCTGAGCAAGCTCTGGTCTTGGACCTTCAGTTCCTCATATAATAGCCCACTGCACTATTGGATTAAAGATGATTTTTTCTAAAATGTAATTTAAAACCGGCACACGCATTGACTTAGGAATGCAAAATGATTTTATTACTATCTCATCTCAAAACCTTTTCCTTGACTGTCTGCAATTCTGAATTGCGAAATGTATTACAGAAACACATCTGCATTACTTTATAATGTAAGACATTCTATGGTGGTTGTTTGCTCTGGTTTTTGTGGATTTTTTTTTTTTGAGACAATGCAAGAATTGTGTATTCAACTAGAGTCGGGTGCGTAGCACTTTGCCCATCTGAGTATTGGCTAAAGGGCCAGGAGGAGGAGGTGCTTTGGGTGGGATGAACTAAGCGGTGTCTTTCATACAGAGACTGGTAATTCCTTTATCTGAACCTCTGAGGTTCTCTGAGACTAAGAGAAAGACCTAAACTTTTCCTTCCTGGAGAGATGTAGAAATTCAGCAGAGTGTGCATGATGCGTATGATCACTTGACTCCAGGATCTGGAGCTTTCAGACTCTTGTCTTCTGCAACTTTATAAAAGAAATTCAGGAATCTGGCGACACTGAATGACCTTACAGAGAAAAGCAATAATCACTCTGGAACTTGGGCCAATCCTTTTCCTCATTAGGGCAATGAAGCTTTTATCGCTCCTGCGGTAATGATGCATTTTTTAAAGCATTTCACACCTACTTTAAATCTCAGTAAAGACCATGAAACTTCTTTGGTCGTGGCCACATGGTATCTATTGTTAAGCAGACTGTTAAAATGAATCAACCCAGATTAAGCAGCCAAAATTACCACTTGCTATCGCTCGCCTGAATCTGTTCCCTCAGAGACAGCCCTGTAAAGAGGCTGAATGCTGATTAAACACTTCTCCGCCAAGTGGAGTCCAAAAGATTCTGGCAAGAATTGCCTGTAGAAAGCATGGAAAAAAATGTATGAGATGTAAAAGGCTTGATGTGTCAGTCTGCTTGAATCCAAACCATCCCCTGCCGCAAACCCCTTCGTTAGCGAGCCTTCCATCTGCCCGATGAGAGCTTCTGTATCCTGGCTCCGAATTTCCTTGCTCTCTCCCCAGGGGTGTTATCTTGTGAGTTCATTATTACTGCTGGCTGTAATTCACACTCCGATACGCAGTGCTATTAGCAAAAAAAGATTAAAAAACCTCATTGGTAAATGGCATTGATTTGCCTCGGAGGCTTAAGCTCTTCTGTGGAGGCAACCATCCAGGGCAGGACTAAGGGAAGGAAGCTCGACCTATGTGCCTTCAAATGCACTTATTGGCAATGGAGGGCAGGAGGATAAGGAGCAACTTGCTGATGACCTTTCCCATCAGGCTACTTAAACAGAAGTATCTGATCCACTTTTAAGAGGTCCATTTGACCCCCTGGGGCAGGCTGGATCCTTGAGTGCAAGAGCGCTGATTTGTGCTAGCTAAGCATGTGGCTCCACAGGCTCCAAATGAAGCCTGTGGGTTGTGGAAAGCTGAATGGAGAGTAGTTGTCTTGGTTGATGGAGAATGTGGCTTTGATTTCACCTTCCGCCACTGGGCTGGTTGTTCTAGAGCCAAGGGATATACTGAATTTGGACAACCTGCTATGTTAAGGCAACCCAGTTCCAAAAAGAAAATCAATGCTTTGTTTAGTTTTTCCGTTTCAGCCTCTTTCCTCCTCGCCTTTCCACAGGTCTTCCTCTCCCCCTGTCGGAAAGCACAACAGTGAGTCCTGAGGGAGCAATCACGCCTGTTCACAGTGAAGGAATTTAATCTCCTGGTAATTATAGATGGAAAATGACAACATGGGGAATGTTTTCACTTGAACAGAGGGGCATCCCTGCCAAGCCTTGGATTGTCTTGGAAGAAGCAGAGTGCTGTCAGGATGCTGAGCCAGAAAACTTGGGGATCTAAACCCAGAGCCTGTGGCTGGAGGAAGTGGATGCAATGACACTGATTTTAACAGAGCTCCGATTTGTGTCAGCTGAGGATGTAGCTTCCATGAAAGCACTGCTTCCCTTTCGAAGCACAGCAGACGATGTCCAGAACACAGCAATCTATTTAATACTGTATGTGCTACCCTTCCATCAGTTCTGTGTAGTCTGGCCCTTCAGTCCGAATGACATCTGGTGTCAATAGTTGCTTTTGACTTCTTTGCTGTTGTTTTGTTAAAAGCAAATCACTTCAGTGCTGGGCTGGTGGAGGAGCCACCCTTCTAGGTGTTGCATGTACTGTGCAGCCCAGACCTGAAGAAATAGAGTGAAATGCAAAAGTGATCAGGGATTATAGATCTGCACCTCTTACAAGGCCTGTCATCTTGCAACCCTCAGTAATTTATTTTTTTTCCCCCCCAGAAAAACTTGTCCAGAAGGTGGTCCGAGAGGGTGAAATGGATATAAAACCATCTGGTGCCCAGTGCATCGGTGAGATCAAACCCGGCTTCTTCTGCCCAGGTGGCTGCCACCATCCCTCTCCAGCTGCAGTGCTCGCACCAGCTTACCCAGCGGAGTGGATTTGAGTGGCCCTGATATCAAAGTCTGGCATAACTCTTCAGCTGTGCTTACGTTGGAGTAATTTATTATGGTAGGTCCTATATTTTTACTGAAAAGGCTCTGTGTTGGAACAGGGACCACAAGAGGTTGTGCCACTGGGACTGCTGTAGCTGAAGACGTGTGGCTGCAGAGGTTGCTATGGTATAAGCTGTGCCCCCCATTTAGCTGAGTCGGTGCAATTTGTGTCCTGAATTGTGCCTGAATTCAGAATTTATGTTTGCCTGGGTTTGTCTATCAGCTCCAGTAACCACTGTGAAGGCATTAGTGGGTGAAGGGCACTGCAGATGTGCAACAATCCTCTGGCTCTCCAACAAGCCAGCAGTGCTCATCTCCATCCTTTGGCTGGAATTTGTTAGCTTTGCAAATGAAGTTGAAAAATGGATTCGAGTGCCTTTTTGAGAGCCTGGCATTGCTAGGTGAGCAGTTGTACTTAATGATCTTAAAGGTCTTTTCCAACCTAAATGATTCTATGATTCTATAAAATTGACATGACTTGACATGAACGTGGGAGATGAGTTTCATGCAGGGCTTTGCCTTCATTCCATCGCTCTGGTGTTGCTGTTCTTTCAGTAAAGCTGCTGTGGTACTAGGGGAAAGGAAGAGGGGAAGAAAGCAGGGAAAAGAAAGATGGAAACTGCTCTTCTCTAGGGTGTTCCTGGGAGAGGAGGACTAAAAAACCCTGCTCCTAACAGCTGATAGGGACCCTGGCTAAATGGGATCACAGAAATCTCAAGGTGGCAATGGGGTGGTGTAGGTGGGAGAAGGACATCTTTTTGAAGATAGGAGGCTTCAGGGCGTTGGTAGGGTTTGAGATTTTTTTAATTCCTTTCAACAGTTTGCCTCTCCTTTGTTGGCCACAAGCGAGTTGGACTCTGGAGACCAAAAATACCTCACCGCTTGGCAAAATTCCGAGAGCCAGTCCTAGTTTTTTGTGTGAGGACATCTGAAGGCTCACTTCTTCCCCACCATCATCTTCTGGCAGGAAAAAGCGGTGATAGAGCCCTGGGAGACGCCGTATTAGCTCTGTTGGTGGGGCCATCCAGCAGGTCTCTGCAGCTGGAAGCCAGGGCAGCGCTTGGGTCTCTGCCTGCTTTGCATTGCCCTTCCCAAACCTTGGGCTCATTGTTGGCCACACAGGGGGGCTGGGGGACTCCCACAGTGTGCACGCCAACCCAGAGGGCTTGGTCGGCAATTTTCTGGCAGTCTCTGGGGCTAATTTGCATTTCTTTTGGTCAAACCAGCCCACCTTAATGAGCAGTTCTGCCTTGCGTTTGACTTTTTTCCAGGATGTGAGATTGGGGGGGGGGGGGGAGGGGATTGCAAAGAGGCAGAAAATCTTCAAACTTAACTGAGGAGGAAAACATTTAATAAAACCCTAAAACAGAGCTCATTCTGTGGTGCTCTGGAAATGCTCCTGGTATTCCCTGGTGTGAGTAAGCAAGGATGGGTCAGCAAACTCTGTGGCACCTGTCAAATCCTGTGTTCTCTTCTAACTCCATATTTCACTAATATAACTTCACTGCAGGCTGAATATTCCAGGAGACCCATTGTCTTACTAAAGAGAGAGGTAATTCATACATTCCATCTTTCTGCAGCTGAGCTTAGGGAATTAGTCAGCTGTGGCTCTGGTTTGCAGTCCCAGTGAGGAAAACTGGAGGAATTCTGCAGTTGGGTAACTCTCCCCAGAAGAGGAAGAGATAAACAGAGATAAACAGGTGCTTAGTAATGGATATCCTTATTTTCCAGATAAATGCTAGTTCTCTCTTCATCCCTTCCAAGCTCTGCCTCAATATCTTGCATCCTTTGGAACTCACTTGGCTGTCATTACATCTGGTTTATGGTGTTAGTTTTATCTGCTAAAATTAGATTTAGTAAAAGCAGATTTTCTTTGTCTGTGCTTCACCTCGTAAAAGACTCATTGCCAAGTGTTTGAAATCCTGTGTCAATCAGAAGTATTTTTACATATGAAAAGGAGAATAATTTGAATTCAAATGTGACTTCAGAATTTAGAGTTTTGGGGGTTTCCCAGTGGGGTTTCAAATAGGTATCATTTTAAGAGTGTTTCTTAGAAGTGTCAAACTAAGTTGTAACTACAAGTGTTTTTTTAACAGAAAGCTGAAATTACTGACAATGAGACTTTTGGACAACTTCACTTGAGACGTCGATACCTTAAAAGCCGTGAAAATCCTGGAAAACACTGTCAATTTTTTTTTAGGTGTGTAGTTACAAAAACAGTCATCCTACATCCCATCAGTTCTCTCCACTAACACCCTGTTATTGTCACTGGTGATGGAAACCTACCCCAGGCTCTTCTCCTGGACCTTGTTCAGGACAGGACTTTCTTCTGGAAGTGCTGTCACACATACCCAAAGCTTGTGGCACTTACAACTTACTCAGAGTGAGCCAGCCTTGCATTTTCCTCAGCAGGCTAATGCCATACTAATTTAAAAACTGCAATGCTGAAAGGCAAACAAAGAGGAGGATTAGACCAAACTAGTTCCAGAGCACACATCGTACATACTAATGTCTTGTTGAAACAGGAGAAGGCTGAAAAACATATTGCCCGAGCTTTATTGAGAATGCAAGCTTGCTTTCTGAAACCCTTCCTCCTTTTGCCAGTCCGATAGGGGGTATTCTGCATTGCTAAAGGAGCCAAGCTGAGAAGATTATAGTTTATCACTTTGGAAGATAAAACTGTACCTCTGGAAGAAGACAGTTTATATAGGAATTTGCTAATTGCTAATTTATATCGGAATTATGCTAAAGTCTCGGTGTGATCACCGGACTCTCCTCCTGAGGTTGTTTAGGGGAGAACACCGAGCCTTGCAACTGTTTCCACAGAGATGATTCTGCATCTCCAAGCAAAAACCTTGACCCACTTTACATCCTGAGTTTCATCTCTGCCAAGCGATGGCCTGAGCAAAGTCCAGCTTGGTGAGAAACAAATGTGAAAATTTCAAATCTGATGTTTCAAATGTGTCACATCCTGGATCTTGTAATGACTGCACTGCATAGGCTCTGCCTGCTGCGCAACAGAAAATGCGCGTTCCTTGGGCTTCTCCCCCAAAAATGCTGCCACCTGATTGTGCTGTCAGGTGTGGGGCGGCAGGAGCAGACTGCAAGCAGGACAGGAAAACCTCTGCAGTAGTCGTGTTGAGGAAGAAAAACTCTGCAGTAGTTGTATTTAGGAAATGAAATCTCTGCAGTAGTGATCCTCACTGATCTTAGGCACATCTGTAAGATCTGCAGCGTGCACCTGTGTTTCTCCACCTCGGTAGCTCTGGTCTCCCACCTTCCAGGTGGCAACTGTCCCTCTGTGCAGCAGCAGCACTGGGACCCCAAAAGGTGTTAAGGGATAGGAAACCTTTTCCAGCTCTGTGCCTGTTCCTGGCAGGTTTTAAAAGTAGCTTTACAATTCCATTTCTTTCTTTGTTCCCTACGAAATCCCCTGCTATGCGGAGCAGACAGTGCTGCTAGAGAGAGAGCGAGGTATCTCTGGAAAGAAAGAGTATTCACCCACTGCAGTCACTGCGAGGTAATAGAGGGGCTGTCTCAGGAACCCTGAAACTACTCGCTTAGTAGCAGTTCAAGTGCTGGAAGAGCAGTTGTCAGCATAACGCACCTCCGTGGTGGGCTCAATGGGTGAGGGTTTAACCTTCTCCGCTCGGTTTCCCTGTTGGTATGCTGAAGGGTCAGGGGATACAGCAGCAAGATGAACTTGGCCTTTAGCTCCTCTCAACCCTTCCCTCTCCTGTTTTGCTTTGCAGCAGCAGGAAAATATTTGCTAGGGGGCATCGAGCAAAAGGTGGCTTGCTTTAGCTCTGACACAGGCCACGTAAACAGCTCCTCGGACCACCAAAGTCAGTGGCGTGACTCTCACCGTCACTTAAGGCTTTGCTAGGCTTGCTCCGAGCTGGTTATCAGAGAACACGTGGGCTGTAGTTTCTGTGCTGGAAATTCCTGACATTTATGGACTTTTGACTTAGTTATTTTTGGAAAACATTAGCTATGGCTTGGCACCCTGCCTAATTGCTCCTCCTGGAGTATCGGTAATTCACTCTTTGGGGAATTTGAAGGCTTCCCCCCTCCTGTGTCCAGTTTTTATACGCAGAACCTTGTACCAATCTCAGAGCTAACGGCAGTGCCAGTTTTCCATTAGACAGCTAAAGGTAATCCCTCTTTCTTGCTTTATCCAAACAAACCTGGTGTGCCGCATTCCTCCTGTCTGCTGTTACAGGGGAGAAGCAGTCCCAGGAAATGTGACGTGTGATGTGAAAAGAAGCAAGACAGGAGAGAGAGAAAGAGTTGGAGATCTTCTGCTTGAGGCAAAACTGGTGCTCTGGTCTAAATACCTGGTGACGTCGGTCCTGCTTCTCCCTTGCTGTGGCAATTTGAGTGTAAATGCTCTAGTGAGGTTCTTGGAAACTCTCTTTGGGGATCAGGGTTATTTCAAATCAGTTTTGCTTTGTGGTTTTGATGTGTTTTTTTTCTATTTGCACTATGCTAAAGCTGAGCTGTGAAGCCCTGGGAGCTACTTGCTGGGGATTCTCCTGATCCTCCCATCCTTAGCTCAGGAGCAGTGTTTAAAAATGCAGAATTTTAGGCATGAATATACCTGGGTTCTTCCTTTTCGGTTCACAACTCTTAAAGAGGAAGTTTAGAAAGATTTTTTTTTTTTCCTCCTTTTACAGATTTTAGGATACAAGTATCAAAGCAGAATATTCCATTAAAGCACTCAGTGCTCTGCGCTAAGCGTTTTCACTCCTCATGCCTAAAGCTTGAGTCTGGCTGTGGTTTATCCTCTCCAGCTTCACTGCCAAGCACCACTGTCCTGCCTGAGCTCTGCTGGCCTATAAATAGCTGGGATTGATGAAATGGGAATGGGATTTGATTAAATAGTGGGTGGCTGCAAAAACCATGTCTCAGCCACTGGGAAGCAGAATGGGCTGAAGCATCTTCCCCTCTGACCCGCAGGCGCCCACATCAGTTGGAGCTGCCCTCAGTGCAGCCCAAATCCCGAGATTTGGCTTCCATCACCCTTTCCATCACCTCTTCCCTCTCCTTCCTAAGGAGCAGGAGGTTGCAGGGTGCTTGGCAGGGCAGGATTTGCCCTTTAACGTCAGTAACTTCTCTGACAGCCTATTCACACTTTCATCTCCCACCCGTTACGGCTGATCTGGGCAATTTGTGGCACTGAGTGATGTGACAGCTGCAGGGAGAAGGAGATGAGAACCCGAAACCCCTCAGGTTTCCCCATCCTAGGAGATGTCACCTCTAGTAATAAATCCGGGATGGAGGAAAGCCTGCTCTGATCCTCTGTGCCTCCTCCGTTGTGTGGAGAAAGGACCAAACACCCCAAAGATGCTCTCCAAATGGAGATGCTGCCTCTTTGTTTCCTTCCTCTGTGGCTTTTTGGGGTTCTGGAGCCTTATGACCACATTGGCTGGAAGATGCCGTTGACTCAGCAATCTCCTAGCGCATTCAACTGTCAGCGGCTCTCACCAAACACCATTCTCCCTCCGTCACGCTTGAGCACTTGCATGTAGAGCTCCCTAGGCGTGAGCTGGAGCCCGTGGGGATTACAAAAGGAACGGGGATTACAAAGAAATGTAATATCTGTCAGGCCGGAGACCGTGTGGCTCTGATCAGTGATTAGAGCAACGCGGTGCAAGGGGCTGTACAAATTGCTACCGATGGAGATGTTCTTTGCCCTACGCGTCTCGTGGTGCTTGGCTGTTAATCTCACTGTGGGAGCTCCGAGTCGTTTCTGCCACCGCTGTTGAATGCAGGAGATGTTTACTGAGTTAGTCCTTGTGTTGCCTGAGTGAGGGCGATGGGAAATGGTGGGTAGGATGAATTTTGGGTTGATTGCCTGGTGCCTCCTGATGCTGTGCCTAATAAAGATGTGCTGGTGTCGCTTGAGGCGCACCCCGGGTAGGCTGACAGGATGGCGGGGTGGAGGACACCTCGCCTTCTCATCCTACAGCATGAAAGGGGATGAGGTGCCGCGCCACACTGGCCTTGACAACCCATCTATTTTCATTATGCAAATGGAACAGGAGGACAGCAATAATGTCCTTTAATGGAGAAGCACACTGACAGAGCACAGCAGAACCAATATCAAACAGATCAGTTGTTGCTCTGACAGTTCCCTCTCCCATTTTTTCTGAAATACCTACCAAGCACTCACTAAATTTGCTTACATGGTGACATAACCAAATAATGAACCTTTTTCCTTTTTTTTTTCTTTTTTCGCAAAAGGAAATGCTTTTTTGCTCTAAATGGGAAGGCTGTCTCCTATTTGTGGCTTTCTCTATCAGATTACCAGTTTGCTTTCCCAAAAGCATTACAAGCTATATAGCAAAATCTCTCCTTAGGGCAGCAGATAAACAAAGGAAATATGCAAGTTATTTGAATTTTCAATGGGTTATGATAAGCTGTAGTAAAACAAAGAAAAAAAGAGGTTTTTTTCAGTGGGAGGTTACAAGCTTTTTACTGAGGGCACAGCGTGGTTTCTGGCATCTGAACTGTTAATGTGAACAGGAAATCTGCAGCTGGTAGCACAGAGCCTGACTGAATGACTTTCTTTCTCTGCTTTCCAGGGCTGTAGGTCTCTAATCTCCTAGGGGAGGTTTGCTCAGCTCCTCACCCCATCTCCTGAGACTTCTCTGTGGCTTCTGCAATTTTGTGCAAACGGTGAGATTTTTCTCAGAAAAAAACGATGAGATTTTTCTCTGAGTAAAAAAGGAGTTTTGTCCAAATGCCAGATGGATGTTTCAAGCAGGACCACTCTGGTGAGGTTCATGGAGAGGGTTTGCTCTGCTCAGATGAGGAATTGCAGTGGTGTTGGCAAGAAGGGGTTTAGTTTCAGCTGAAAACACACGGTGAAATAAGATGGATTTGGAGTGTAGGATTAAATAGGGCCCAAGACTGTCCTTAGAAGTTCTGGTAAGGGTCTTGTGTTGCATGGTGGTCCCAAGGAGAGTAGGATAAGACATACGTCCTAGCCACAAACTCACTACCTGAACCAGGCAGGGCATCTGTGTGCACGTCTGTGAGTGGGGTGGAGATGATCAGCAGGGTGTCTTCTCCTACAGTCTGGTGAAAATCAGGAGATGTTCATTGGGACTGAGACTTAACACCTGCCTTTTGCTCAGGATTGCTCATCTCACGCTCTTTAGATATGGTTGCTTGTGGTGTGTCTCCCAGAAAACTTTTTCTGTGCACAAGACGTAGACCTCTATGAAAGCAAGGCTGAAGACCTTGAGGACATCTCACAGAGGTGTAGGACATCCTTCAGGGTACAGAACTCTTCTGCTTGGGCAAAAGAAGGAAAATACATCTCCTGACTCCCACATAGGCACTTTGGATTTTTCAGTGAGTTAATAACATGTTAAACTAGAGGCTTTTTCTGCTTTTCTTGAGAAAACAGCTGGCATGGCTTCAGTGCATATGTTGAAGTTCAGAATGAAGCAATCAAGAGGAGTTAGTGCCCTGCTGATTTCTCGTTCCTGAATGCCTGAGGTCTTTTAATTTCTGGAAGACAAAAAAAAAGACAGATGAATTGAAATGAAGAAAACTGGTACAATCTTGCCTGAGCCCCATGCCTGGGGAGCCATATCCCATCTTTTCGTGTGATGCTATGAGGCAGATACAGCTCATCCATCACTGAGGCACGTGTCCAAGCCTTCTAATTAGTGAATATAACCGGAGGTTTGGAGCTTAAACTGGTTCTGACCTGTGTTTTTTAATTAAGGAATTTTTTAATATAACCCCTGCTTCAGGTCATCTGATAATACTAATCTGGACATAATGTCTAACCTTCTTAACCCTAGATTGTTACTTCTGCACTTAAAAAAATGTTGCTTTATAAACTGGGCGTCAGGTACAAACCACAAACAGAATCAGCTGTGAATTAAAATACTCCTGAGGAATAATTACGTGAACCCTGAAGATCAGCTCCCA